>NC_135885.1:92145329-92357829 GCF_964194155.1 Cetorhinus maximus
CACTCCCCCTCCACCCACCCCCACCCACCCTCACTCACCCACCCACCCTCACTCACCCACCCACCCACTCACTCACCCACCCCCCACTCACCCACACCCACCCACCCACCCTCACTCACTCACTCACCCACCCACCCTCACTCACTCACCCACCCACCCATCCTCACTCACTCACCCACCCACCCTCACTCACTCACCTACCTACCCACCCACCCTCACTCACTCACCGATCGACCCACCCACCCACCCTCACTCACTCACTCACCCACCCACCCACCCACCCACCCTCACTCACCCACCCACCCACCCACCCTCACTCACCCTCACTCACCCACCCACCCACCCACCCACCCACCCTCACTCACTCACTCACTCACTCACTCACTCACTCACTCACTCACTCACTCACTCACACCCACCCTCACTCACTCACCCTCACTCAGTCACTCACCCACCCACCCACCCTCACTCAGCTCACTCACCCACCCACCCACCCTCACTCACTCACTCACCCACCCACCCACCCTCACTCACTCACTCACCCACCCACCCTCACTCACTCACTCACCCACCCACCCACCCACCCTCACTCACTCACTCACCCACCCACCCACCCACCCACCCTCACTCACTCACCCACCCACCCTCACTCACTCACTCACCCACCCACCCACCCACCCTCACTCACTCACCCACCCACCCTCACTCACCCACCCACCCTCACTCACCCACCCACCCTCACTCATCCACCTCACCCTCATTCACTCACCCACCCACCCTCACTCACTCACCCACCCACCCACCCTCACTCACTCACCCACCCACCCACCCACCCTCACTCACCCACCCACCCACCCTCACTCACCCACCCTCACTCACCCACCCTCACTCACCCACCCACCCACCCACCCTCACTCACTCACCCACCCACCCACCCACCCTCACTCACTCACCCACCCACCCACCCACCCACCCTCACTCACTCACCCACCCACCCTCACTCACTCACCCACCCTCACTCACTCACCCACCCTCACTCACTCACCCACCCTCACTCACTCACCCACCCACCCTCGCTCACTCACCCACCCTCACTCACCCACCCGCCCTCACTCACTCACTGACCCATCCTCACCCACCCTCCCTCACTTAACCACCCTCATTCACTCACCCACTCACTCACTCACTCACCCACCCACCCACCCACCCTCACCCACCCACCCTCACCCACTCACTCACTCACCCACCCACCCACCCACCCACCCTCCCTCATTCACTCACTCACTCACTCACCCACCCACCCTCACGCACTCACTCACTCACTCACCCACCCACCCTCACTCACTCACTCACTCACTCACTCACTCACTCACTCACTCACTCACCCACCCACCCACCCTCACTCACTCACTCACCCACCCACCCACCCACTCTCACTCACTCACTCAGTCACACTCACTCACCCACCCACCCTCACTCACTCACTCACTCACCCTCACTCAGTCACCCACCCTCATTCACTCACTCACCCTCACTCACTCACCCACCCTCACTCACTCACTCACCCACCCTCACTCACTCACTCACTCACCCACCCACCCATTTATGGAGCTTTTTATCAATATATTATTTTGTAACATTCAAACAAATAATTTTCCTTATCATATAATAGGTGCTTCCTTAGATTCTAATGGTGAGAGATCTGCTTTTTTTTCTGTATTTACACACCGTTTTCAATAATGTTGTCATGGACATGGCATTTAACATTCAGTGCTACAGTTGAGGCAGCTATTAAGCAGCGAAGACCCCTGATTAGTTTACTTGTCAGTCTCCAGTATTACCTAGTTTTGATACAATTTTCCTGTCAAGATTGACCTCATTCATCTAACTGCATGCCCAATCTTCACAATTTAGTCTTTTCATTTGCTGAAAATTAATCTTTAAAACCAATTTCCAGGCCATGCAAGGATTTTTTAGTTGATAAGAGAATTTCTCACCTTTACAAGTGGTAAAAAGTGGAAGAACTGCATTTTAAATTTATAATCTAGAAAAAAAAGTAGAATGAGCTAGTAAAAGTTGAAAAGAGAAAAATTAAAATGTTTAAAGAGGATAAAAAATAAAAGCACAAATGAAGTGTTTAAATGTTTCATAAAAATAGTGGTTTAGCTGTTTAATAGTTTTATAGTTAAAATACTACAGTCATAAAATTGTTCCTGATGTTTCAGTAGTTTTAATATGGTACTAATGTTCAGTTCACAGCTTCTGTATGTGTGCTGCAACCAAACTCAAATGGTTGCCCAAGGGAGATGGGAGTTTCTCTGATTCGCCTGGCTATCTAAGGGTTAAATTATGTCACAACACTGATGCGAGCAGTATATTTATACAAATCGCTTTCTCTACAATCTGGAAGGAAGTCACATTGACTGTACTCTTATTACAATATTGAAAGCGTAACTGAATTTATCATTGCAATAAGTAAAAACAGCTTGACTTTATTTTTTCCTATACCTTGCAGGATAAAAGCTTTAATATTGGTATTGTCTTCGTTTTGTAGTATGTGCAGAAAACTTGGAGAAGAACCTTAAGCAGATGGAGAAGCAGCTTCAACAGCTTGAAAAGGATTTGGAAACTTTTCCTCCACCAGAGGACCTGAATGACAAGTTTGTGACAAAGATGTCCATATCCTTCCTGACAGCTGCACAGCTCATGGAGCAATATTTAGTTAAGTTTTACATGCTTTTATTTTTTTTTAAATGCATCAGTGAAGCTACTGCTTCATCACTGATATTAATCATTTTCAAAAGTTGAGGGGCCTTCATATGTCAGTGAGTGAATGAAGGAATGAATAATACAGTATTATAATATTGTAAAGCAATTTTTAAAATAGATTTAGCTGAGAGAATAATGGTGATTCTAAATGGTCTAAATAGGATTTACAGGCGAAGTACACTTCAATACTAATTCCATTTTTAGCCTTGAATGTTGTAAAGGTTTATTTCATAGATGAAGTTAAAGTATTTCAGAAGTGGAGGATATGCTGTGGATAGCTTGCAATGGTTAGATCATCCTACACGACTTAATAATGTCTGGACCTATCTGTGTTTCCTCAGCACTAAAGAGAATGGACCAAAAAGTCAAGATCTTACCAAAACTATTTTCTCTTCACGCACATGCACGCACCACACATGTGCACAGACCACACCCACACTTCACTCACACAGCACAACCACATCACACCACACGCACACACTGCACTACCCCCACACACTCCATACCACGCACACCAATTGATATTTGTTTTCTATGAATGAATTTTTTTTTATAAAGGGATAAGTTGTGAAGATTTTTTAGTGTCTAGGTATATGTACAGTGTAACAAAAACATATGGAAGTGGAAGCATATTGTAAAATATTTATCTAAAAGCCATAATAAACATGCACCTGTACCAGTTAATAATGCCTTACAGGAATTAAGTAATGTTACGATCTCCGTAGAGACAAATAACTTTAAAAAACATCTTCCAGTTAATAGCTGAAAGAATGACATGTCAATTTTCTGTTTTAAAACTTTTGCTGTAACAAATAACTAAAAACACCATTCACTAAACACCATGGGTAGAATTTTCCCCCCGTTGGGGGGGAAGTTCAAGAGCGGGCGCGTGAAGGCGCGCCGCCAATCAGGGCGTGCTGCCATTTTGGACATCCCCAAATGTCCGTCCTTGGCCTGCTGCATTGTTCCAGTGAAGCTCAACACAAACTGGAGGAACAGCACCTCATCTTCCGACTAGGCACTTTACAGCCTTCCGGACTGAATATTTAGCTCAACAATTTTAGATCATGAACTCTCTCCTCCATCCCCACCCCCTTTCCGATCCTCCTTTTTGCCAATAATTTATATAGATTTTTCTTTTCCCACCTATTTCCCTTATTTTAAAATGTATTTCCATCCATTGTTTTATCTTTGCCTTTTAGCCTATTTCGATTCCTTCCCCTCCACCCCACCCCCACTAGGGCTATCTGTACCTTTATTATCACATTCCTTAGATAATATCACCAGCTTCAACACCTCTTTGTCTTTTTGTCTATGACATCTTTTGGTTATCTCCACCTATCACTGGCCCTCTATCCAGCTCTACTTGTCCCACCCCTCAAACCAGCTTATATTTCACCTCTTTTCTATTTTTCCTTAGTTCTGTTGAAGAGTCATACAGACTCGAAACGTTAACTGTGTTCCTCTCCGCAGATGCTGTCAGACCTGCTGAGTTTTTCCAGGTATTTTTGTTTTTGTATTACCAGGGTTTACTGTCAGGCAGACTGCAGGGCAGGTCACATGACCTCCTTCATTTACCCTAAATTTAAAGCTACAGTCCCAAAATGTATTAATCTTATAAACCTCATAATTGTAACTACAATAATCATAAAAAGTGGTGACTCAGTAAAGA
This sequence comes from Cetorhinus maximus, assembly GCF_964194155.1. Taxonomy (NCBI): domain Eukaryota; kingdom Metazoa; phylum Chordata; class Chondrichthyes; order Lamniformes; family Cetorhinidae; genus Cetorhinus; species Cetorhinus maximus. Next base: position 92,149,771 of record NC_135885.1, read on the forward strand.
ATTCACTTCCGTTCAAGTCAGTTTCCAATAGGTGAAGTGATATAGCATAAACAGTTTATATAGAAAAGTACGCTGATGTTTTGTAAACCTGCTGAGGGCCGTGCCCTTTAAATTGATAATGTTCAGATCAGCAGGTCAGCACTATGTTCATTTGTCAATATTTAACCAAAGAAATTGCTCTCTGATAGAAATAGGCAAGAAAAGATCATTGTAAGGCAACTCAACCAACAGAAGTCAAAGCAAAATCAGAAATAGGAAAAGGATGACTAGCTTAGTGGAACAATTCATCATCTTTAGAACAATGGCTTTCTGTCATCATGGCTGGCTACTTTTGTCACGGTGCACTTTACAGGTTGGGTGGGCGAGATATGCAGCTGCATTTGGTTAATTGTTATTTATTAATTACCATAATGTAGTCATACTTAACATTTTAGGAAATATTGAATGTGATATGATCACATACTTAGCTAATTTCATACAAGGCAACTCAACATGAAACATCGATTAAATATAATTTACTTCATCTATTATGAACTGTATAACTTATTTGGTTTAAATTAAAATTGACAGGAAACAAGAGAAAGGAGCAATAGCAAGTTCCGTTGTTATAAATTTAGGATATGAGGTTAACCTACTTATGTATTCATCATTTTGAGTGTATGGCTAGGTACCTTTCGAATGTGGAATAAGGGACATGAATGTGTTTTTTCCCTATGTCAGTCTTAACCTTGCTGTTCTTTTATTGATAGTTCCTTGGTCTATGATAGATTCATCCAATTTATCCGGCCCAGAGACAACAAAATGTCCTGTATTTGTTAGCATGGCTTGTAGGAACACCCAAATGTATTCAGAATGTCTCCTTGCAGCTTGAATGTTTTCAGCTAATGCACAGTGGAGCAACCAGTCACACAGAACTGAGAGCCAGGCCTCATTATTATTGATTTGTGAATATTGAATACAGCTCACCTATTGGGGATGATTGTCGAAATCTGGCATTTCCTTCATAGAGCCATGAATTAAAGAGGGTTGGTGTACGCAATTTTGGAATGGTCGAGGGAGGGCACAGATGAGCAACAATGGGCTGGAAATTTTTTATATGCCCCCCTTGACACTACTAAAATCTCTTTTAAAAAGACAACTTGCACTTTTTGTGAGTGGCCTGTAGCAGTTCCTTTAAGAACTGCTGGTTGGATTACTGTATGCACAACAAGTTCTGCCTATTGGTACCTCAAAATTGTGTCAGGGTCCTATGTACATTAAAGTACTCTGATTGGATTATTGAAAGTAGGCAGCTATTTAAGACAGGTGGGTGCCTGAACCATCCACGTGAAATCCCCAGCCATACTCGGACCAGAGGAGTCAGTGATACCCTGTCATTATCAGTTCACTACTGCCCTGTTCACAACAGGCAGAAGCAGTGAAAATATGTTCAAAATGCTTTTGAAGTACTGTGAGGACATTGTTACAAATGTCAGGGAAACAGCAAAATTTGTGGAGATTACAATGTTGCTGGTAACTGCATACTTTAACTGCATCAATGATTTGTATCATCATCTGATTCAAAACAATAATTGCATTCTGAGATGAAACTTATCTATAAAATACTGTCATTACAATGATAGAATGCACAAAAATAGCAATGTGTTCATCCTGTGCACTTTTGTAAAAAAATGGCCACAAGTCCAGGATGGCGAAAGCTGCTCCTGTGGGAATGTCATGTACACCTCAGCATTTTATGTCACCCATCAAACCTGAAGCAAGCACCAGCATTGACACACACTTTTTAAAAATTGCTCTTGCGCAGAATGTGCACATTGCTGGCTTGGCCAACATTTATTGTCCTTCCCTAAATGTCCTGAGAAGGTGCAGCGAGCCGCCGCCTTGAACCGCTGCAAACCATGTGGTGTAGGTGTACCCACAATGCTGTTAGGGAGGGAGTTCCAGGATTCTGACCTAGCGACAACGAAGGAACAACAATGTTGTTCCAATCAGGATAGTGGCTTAGAGGGGAACTTGCAGGTCGTGATGTTCCCATGCATCTGGTGTCCCCTTGTCCTTCTAAGTTGGGGGGAGGGGGGGTGAATTGGTGGTCACAGGTTTGGAAGGTGCTGTCAAAGGACCCTTGGTGAGTTGCTGCAGTGTATCTTGTATATAGTACACACTGCTGCCACAGTATGCCAGTGATGGAGGGAGTGAATTTTTAGGGTGGTGAATGGGCTGGCCATCAAGCAGGTTGCTTTGTTCTAGAGGGTGTTGAGCTCCTTAAATGTTGTTGGAGCTGCACTTATCCAGGCAAGTGGAGACTATTCGATCATACTCCTGACTTGTGCCTTCTAGATAGTGGACAGGCTTTGGGGAGTGAGGTGGTGAGTTACTCACTGCAGAATTTCCAGCCTCTGACTTGCTCTTGTAGCCAGTGTGTAATCAAGTAGTCACGGCTGAGGACCTGGAATGGTTGGTATTTTGAAGAAGGGTTGGTTGTTGTTGTGTTGAGGATGCAGCGTGGTCACGGACCCTGCTGACTTGCTTCACAGTTCAATGCTCAAGGAGGACCTTCACAAGCATGAATATCTGAAGAAACTACTGGCCTCATTGCAAAAGATGATGCAAGGTGGTCTTAATATATGGAATCTACCACACCGTTGGGACTTTGTTGAACAAAAGTCAAGCAACAAACACTGCCCAACTGCTGTACAGTTGTGGTTTTCAATTTTGCTATCCGCTATCTCCAACAGAAGTATCTGAAAGGAATAGCTTAGACACATTGACAGAAAACACAGTTGGAGTATGGAATGTTCCTGCTGATGTTGAGTTGTTGGCAATTATAGTCCAGACTTATTTTGATATGCTTGGAAATACACAGGTACATATATCATCAAGCAACAAGATCGGAGATCAAAATAACAGCTCCATCTCCATGTGTTGAAAGCACAAGAAAGGAGCTGGTGATTCTTGAGTCATAACCAGCACCATTCTTTTGGGGTAGCAACAGAAGCACCCTAAGGCTTGCATAGCAAGGATTGGACAGGCTGTTCCTATCAAAAATACATAGCTGTTTGGTTTTGCAACACATAAACATGGATAGTGAGTGGAATCATAAACCAGCCCTTAGATGACCCTCAAAAACCCTCTGCGCCAACTCCTTCCTCGTTTAGGATCAGTACCTTGAAACAGGCATGATTACAGATATAGCATCTCATGGGAATGGTAGCATAGTGGTGATGTTGCTGGACTAGTAATTTAGAGACCTGGACCAATGCTCCAGAGACATGGGTTCAAATCCCACCATGGTACCTGAGGAATTTAAATTCAGTTAATGAAATAATCCTGAAAAAATGCTAGCTGAGTAATTGTGACCATCATCATGGTTTTACGCATGTCCTTCAGGGAAGAAAACTTACCAGATCTGGCCCAGATGTGACTCCAGACCCACAGGAATGTGATTGACTCTTAACTGCCCCCAGAAATGGCCTAACGAACCACTCAATTGTATCAAACTACTACAGAAAAGTCAAATAAGAATATGAACTACCCACCATCAACATAAGCACAGGAAATGTCAAAGGCACACCCTACCCAGTCAACCCTGCAAACTCCTGGTCACTGATATCTTGGGACTTATGCCAAAATTGGGGAATTATTTCACAAACTAGTCAAGCAACAGCCTGAAATATTCATACTCGATGGATCATATCTTACAGCCAATTCCCCAGACTCCTCCATCAACCTAACAGAGATGGTGGCAAGGCAGAAGGGAATTGCCTAGTGATTCCAGATCCCATGTAATGTAATGACATCAGATCAAACATGGGCAAGAAAGGCTCCTGATGATTACCTCCTATTGCCCTCCCTCAGCTGATGAATCAATACTCCAAGTTGAACACCACCTGGAAGAAGCACTGAGGGCGACAAGGGCACAGAATGTACTCTGCGTGAAGGACTTCATTTCCCATCACCAAGAGTGACGCAGTAGCATCACTGCTAACCAAGCTGGCTGGACGACACGTATGCCAGACTGGACCTGTGGCTGTTGGTGAGAGAAACCTTCTTTACCTCATCCACACTAATCTACCTCTCGCAGATGCACCTGCCCAGGACGGTAATGATGGGAGTTACCACCACACACCCCTTGTGGAAACAAAGTCCCATCTTCAAACTAAGGGTGCCCTCTGTTGTGTTGTGTGGCACGATCACTACTAAATGATATAGATTCAAAACGGAATTAGCAGCTCAAAACTGGGCATCCATGAGATGCTGTTGTCCCTCAGCAGCAGCAGAACTGTATTCAATCACAATCTCTAACCTCATGGTGTGGCATAACCCTCATTTTACCATTATCATCAAGCCAAGAGATCAACCCTGGTTCAATGAGGAGTGTAGGAAAGCATGCCAGGAGCACCAGCAGACATACCTAAAAATGAGGTGCCCACCTGGTGAAGTTATAAGACATGCTAATCAATGGAAGCAGCATGTGATAAAGTTAAGCAACCCCACAGTCACCAGATCAGATCAGATCAATGCTCTGTAATCCTGGCACATCCAGTCGTGAATGGTGGTGAATGATCAAAGAACTACCTGGAGGAGGAGGATGCACAAGCATCCCATCTTCAATGATGGGGAAACCCAGCACATCAGTGCAAAAGAAAAGGCTGACACACTTGCAACCATCTTAAGCCGGAAGTGCCTCCTCCTAAAGTCACCAGCATCACAGATGCCAGTCTTCAGCAAATTTGATTCACTTCAAGTAATGTCAAGAAATGGCTGAGTGCACTGCATATAACAAAGGTTATAGGTGCTGACAACATCCCCGCTATAGTAAAGAAGACTAGTACTCTGGAAGTAACCAACCTGTCCCAGTACAGCCACAACACTGGCATCTAACTGATATTGTTGAAAATTACTCAGATATGTGCTGTCCACAAAAAGCAGAACAAACCCAATCCAGCCAATTGATGGAAGGTTCGTTGATAGTGCAATCAAATGGCACTGACTCAGCAATAACCTGCTTACCAATGTTCAGTTTGGGTTCTGCTAGGATCATGCAAAGTCCAGACTTGTTACAAGTATGGACAAAAGAGATAAATTCCAGAGGGGGGATGAGAGTGACTGCCTTTGACATTAAGCCAACATTTGACCTTGTGTGGCATCAAGGAGTCCCAGCAAAATTCAAGTCAATAGGATTCAGAAAACTCTACACTGGTTAGAGTCATACCTAGTGAAAAAGAAGATGATTATGATTGTTGGAGTCCAATCATGTCAGCCCCAGTACATCACTGCAGCAGTTCCTTAGGTAGTGTCCTAGCTCCAACCATCTTCAGCTGCTTTTTCAATTACCTTCCCTCTGTTGTAAAGTCAGAAGTTGGATGTTTGCTGATAATTGCAGTGTTCAGCATCATTTGCAACTTCTCAGATAGTGAGGTAGTCTCTGCCCATTTCAGCATGACCTAGTCAACAATCAGACTGGGGCTGATAAGTGGCAAGTAACATTCACGCCACAGAAGTGGCAGTCAGCAATCATCTCCCTAAGAGAGAATCTAACCATTTCCTTAAGGTTGGACAGGCAGGGTCCAACATAAAACATTTGTACAGTCCCAATTCACTTTCTAGAGAGCATGGATCTCTAAGCACAACTGGCCCTAATTTGGTATTATTTGGCAATGCAACCCAGAGAGGCCTTGGATGGCTAGTGTGGTAATTGAAAAAAAATTGCTGCTTTTCTCTTCTGAGGTTGGTGCTAAAACATATTGTTGTGGCAGATTACTTTCTCTCTCTCTGCCTGTGCTGTCTCTGACATGGGTGCCTGAAATGGAAAATGTTCGATATACTTACATCTCTTTTCATGATGAGTACAAAAATATGGAAGCGCTTATTAAAAAAATAGGTGCGATACAGTTCCAGAGGAGTATAATAATACCCTTTTGCATACATCACTCAGCAGTGCATTGAAAACTCAGAATGTACTGTAATACCCTGAAAGTCATTTGGCATTATACTGACATTCTGCAGGTGAAATTGAATTGTAATTCAACGACAGATAAATTTATGTAATTTGTACAAAAGAAAAACAAAATTATATTGAATAAAAAGTATTTCAATTCATGGTTATTGACCTCATCTAACTTCAGAAACTTTCAGAAAATGTGCTGATAAATGTACAGCATTCAATTAATTCTCTCATTGGACTATATAAGCATCGAAGGGAGCAAGACAGAATACAAACAAAACAAGAACGTGTTTGCAACACACTGTTTCAAATATGGATAAGTAGTGTACAGGTCAGAAATTAAGAGTTTGGCCTGATTTAGATCAATTGAATCTCCAGATTCACAGGTAATGGAACAATATTGCTTTTAATTATATTCAATGGCTTTTCACATTTAAACATTAAGGTTTTCTAATAAAACATAATAATGTATAAATCATTATCTTTATTAAAAAATCCTGATTCATTAACTTTTCAAAATTAATTTCATATCATTTAGATAAGACCACCCACTTCCGAAAGCCCATGGCTACATGATATGTCAGATAATTATGTAAAGAACCAAGCAGCAGTCTATCTGATCTTTTATTTATTAAGCAATTAACCAAGTAGCTCAGCACTACACTTCCAACAGCTTATTGCTCAGAACACTTAAAGCAGCTGAACTATCTATCAACATAAACTTGGTCAGGTCAAGGAAGAAGTTTTTTTCCCTATGAAGCAATATTCTTAAGACAAAGTCCTGCAATGGTCAAGAGTGCAAGGAAAAACCCCCCACATCTAATTTTTTAAAAATCACAGTATTTTACAACACTACTTTGACAGGGGTGTAATGTGAATTCAGACCCATATCACTGAGACCCTATCTCAGCGACGTGTCTCAGGGGAAAAATCAGCTCACAGATGTCCCATGTTCAGAGCAACATTCCTGGAGTTGGTAAAAGTAAGTCACCTTGTCCTTGTTGGTGTTGTAGCCCTGGGAAAAAAGTGGTAATTTACTGTGTAGAAACTAAATTAAGGAGCAAAAATTGCAATGCTTGAAAGGAGAGTTAGAAAAAGTTAGTATAGGATGGCTTGTGTCTGAGTCACAGCCACAATCAGACAAAACTTGTCATTCCATCATTTAGCCATGCAGGCCCTTAACCACTCATTCTTTTTTCTAGGGATATTTTTCCTCTTAATGTAATGGGAAACATTTCTTGTAGGGCACTACTTTGGAGTTCTTTACGAAGAGCATTTTATGATCATGGCACCCTTTTAAAAAAAAATTGGTATAAGAATGGTGATTAAGTTAATTTATTAATCCCTCTATCCATTTTTGTAGATGTCTTTTTGTTTATACAGTATTGATGATAACAGACTGGTACATAGGAGATATCAAACTACGCCAGGGACATAAATTAACAAGTAGTTGAAACTACATAATATTGAAGCGCCCAGGGTTAATGATTGTGTGCCTAACAATGTCAGATTCTTTAACTCCTTTCAGCTGCTTAAAGTCAACAAATGCAAAATGATAATAGGATTTTTTTAATGTGCCCTGATGATACTGTCTAATATTTCCTACCAGTTTGTCTTTTAGAACAAACTACAGCTTTCTATCTTCATACTATTGTAAGGGAAAGGCACTGTTGTAATGGCTTCCTCAACACTTGCATTAACATCATGCCATGACATGCCAAAGGAGCATGCACGTCTGCAAAGTGCCCCTGTTATGGAGCAGTACATTACTTAGAATCATAAAATCATTTATGGCACAGAAGGAGGCCTTTGGCCCATCGTTTCTATGCTGGCTTTCCGTGGAGCAATCCAGTCAGTCCCATAATCCCACTCTATCGCTGTGGTCCTGCAAGCTTATTTCCTTTAAATACCCATCTAATTTACTTTTGAAATCATTGACCATCTCCACTTCCATCACCCTCATGGGCAGCGATGTTCCAGGTCATTACCACTTGCTATTTTAAAAAAAATTCTCCCTCACATTCCCCCTGCATCTCTTGCCCAAAACCTTACATCTGTGTCCTCTAGTCCTTGCAGGGATGAGAAATTTCCACATTGTGGCGGAATTCCAACTTACTGATCTGGAATTCCGCCCTTTGAAACACTTTTCCGGCCTCTGCCTCCACAGAGGTCTATTTGAAATGTATTGTGCTTTAACACAAAGCGACTGAGTTTACGAATGAAACAACAGAAAGGAAACAGACTCACTATTGATTCTGGCAGAAGGGTTGTATGTGTGCAGTGTGTCTACCCCTGCCACCTGCGCAATGTGTTGACGTGTGGTTTTCGTCTGATGAGATAGAAATAATTAAATAACAATATTGAAATTGAATAACCATCCCAGAAGTCTAGAATTAATTCTCCCTCGCCATATCCAAGGCTATACCAATGATGTAGGGAAGAAGAGGGTTCAGGTCGTGCAGTCAGAGTTTAAGGATCTAGAGGGGAAGTTAAAAAGCAGGACCTCAAAGGTGGTAGTCTCTGAATTATTCACAGTGCTGTGCACTAGTGAGAGTAGAAATAGGGGGATATGGCAAGTTAATGCCTGCTAGAGAGGGCGGGAGGGCGGGCTTCAGATTCCTGTCACATTGGAGCCAATTCTGTGGCAGGAGGGTTCTGTTATAAGATGGACAAGTTACACCTGAGCAGAGTTGGGACCAATATCTTCATGGATGGTTTAACTAGTGCTTTGGCTAATTCAGCAGGGGCTCAGACACCAAGATGTATTAAGAAGTAGGAACAAGGTACACAGAACTTGCAGGATGTAGTATAAGGATCTGGCACATATAGGGTTAATGTGGGACTGAGTACAGTATCACCCATACGGTGATGTAAGAGAGCAGATGACCGAACTCAGGGTCAGCCTAGTGTTGGACAGAGCCATGTGTACCAGCAAGCATGGAGACAGCTCCTAGCTTATAACCTTTACTGTACATTTGTAAATAGTTCTGAGTCAATAAAGATTTACAGCTAACCTAAGTATGACTCCAAAGACATCTTCAGACCTTAAACTTAACCAACATCCTACAACAGGGGGCAGAGTTAGAGCTAAACATGATACAAAATTAGGTGGGATCATCGAAAATACGGAGGGGTCTAAGTTAGGTTTGGAGTGCTTGGGCGGAAACTTCCGCTCCCGCCAACGGCAGGAATCATGGCAGGTGGGGGAGCAAGATTTGGCGGGAGGCCAAAAATCAGTTTCCTGATGGTGGGAAATTAGTTTGGAATCTTGTTCTCCTGACTTTCATGATGGCTTAAAAGTAGGCTGAGCATCCTGCTGAGCTTTGTCAGGAACCCCATTTGCATCTCATGAATGTTCACACCAGAATCTTGTTCCCCTTCCAAACTAAGTGCCTTGCCATTTAGAATGTTCACTTTCACAACTGTACATAACTGGCATGCACCTGGTGAGGTAGGTCAGTAGATGCTGCTTTTGCCTTCCTTTCACACCATCGTTGAGAGATATTGGCTACCTGTAGCCGCTCAGGGGAGAGATGAGACAGAGGCAGGACTGGAGGTGAGGGGAGTCAAGGAGCAGAGTGAAAGAGTGAATGACTGTCTGGGTGCCATTTAAATCTGGTGCCCAGGTGATGGCGGGGCGGGCCATTTCAGCCCACCCCACCACAAGATTCGACATGCTCCTCGTGGATGCATAATAAATGAGCTGAACAACGTAAGATCTCGCATGTTCAGCCGCCCTGCTTTCCAGCAGAATTCACTCCAACTTCCGCTCCAGCAACCGGACTTGGTCTCAGAACGGAACATTCCGCCCCATGTGTGCAAATGCATGGTGCGGTTAATAAAGTTTGCGAGCAGTAGGCATAAGTAGCCACTTGGAAATATGATGTAGTGGCAATAACTAAGATCTGCTTCAAAACAGGGGAGGATTTAGGGGAGAATTGGATGCTTATTATTCCTGGATTCAAGATATTCAAGAAAGAAAGGAAATGAAGAAAGGGGGAGGATAGCAATTTTAATAAGGAAAATATTACAGTGCTGGAAAGAGAGAATGTCCTCAAGGGATCATAAACACAATCTATTTTGCCGGAGTAAAGAAACAAAGGAGCTATTTCACTACTTGGTGTATTTTATAGGCCACCAAATAGTGGGAAAGAGATAGAGGAGCAGATTGGTAAATAAATTATTGAAAGATATAAGAGCTGTAGAGTAGTGCGAATGAGGGACATTAACTACCCCAATAACTGAATGGGACAGAATAGGGGACAATTTCTTAGCTACATTCAGGAGAATGTTCTTGATCCATATGCTTCCTGCCCAACAAGTAACAAGGCATTATTGGATCTATCTATCCCTCGGGAATTAAATGGGTCAAGTGGAGATTTCACAATCATAAAGGATCTCGGAATAAATATCATTGTATCATAGGGTTTAGATTTTTTAATATTCATTTACATGATGTGGGCATCACTGACTAGGCCAGCATTTATTGTCCATCCCTAATTACCCTTGAGAAGGTGATAGTGAGCTGCCTCCTTGAACTGCTGCAATCCATGTGGTCCACAGTGTTGTTAGGGAGGGTGTTCCCAGATTTTGACCCAACAACAGTGAAGGAAAAGCAATATATTTCCAAGTCAGGATGATGTGTTCCAGGTGGTAGTCTTCTCATGTATCTGCTGCCCTTGCCCTTCCAGATGGTAGTGGCTGTGGTTTTGGAAGGTGCTGTCTAAGGAGGCTTGATGAGCTCCTGCAGTGCATCTTGTAGATGGTACACAACGCTGCCACTGTTCATCGGTGGTGGAGGGAGTGAATATTGTGGAAGGGGGTGCCAATCAAGCTGGATGCTTTGTCCTAGATGGTGTCAAGCTTCTTGAGTGTTGTTGGTGCTGTACTCATTCAGACAAGCAAAGAGTATTCAATCACATTCTTGTGCCTTGTAGATGGTGGACAGGCGTTGGGGAATCAGGAGGTGAGCTACTCGCTGCAGGATTCCTAGCCTCTGACTTGCTCTTGTAGCTACAGTATTTATATGGCTAGTCCAGTTCAGTTTCTGGTCAATGGTAACCACCTGGATGTTGATAGTGGGGGATTAGGTAATGGTAATGCTATTGAATGACATGGGGCGATGGTTAGATTCTCTCTTGTTGAAAATGGTCATTGCCTGGCACTTGTGTGGCGTGAATGTTACTTGCCACTTGTCAGCCCAAGCCTGGATCTTGCCCAAGTCTTGCTGCATTTGGACATGGACTGCTTCAGTATCTGAGGAATCGTGAATGGTGCTGAACACTGTGCAATCTTCAGCAGACATCCCCACTTCTGACCTTATGATGGAAGGAAGGTCATTGATGAAGCAACTGAAGCTGATTGGGTCTAGGACACTACTCTGAGGAACTCCTGCAGTGATGTCCTGGGACTGAGATGATTGACCTCCAACAACCACAGCCACCTTCCTTTGTGCTAAGTTTGACTCCAACTAGCGGAGAGTTTTCCTCCTGATTCCCATTGACTCCAGTTTTGCTAGGGCTCCTTGATGCCACACTTGGTCAAATGCTGCATTGATATCAAGGGCAGTCACTCTCACCTCATTAGCTATGAAGAAATACGAGGAACAATCTGGGATAAAAATACTTAACTGGTGTTTGGCACGGCTGAGGTATGCAATGAATATATTTCATCCATGTTTACCAAGGAAAAGGATTTTGTTAAAGGTATGTTAAACAAGGAGGTTGCTGGGATACTGGATGTGATAAAGTTAGATAAAAAGGAGGGAGTTGAAAGGTTGGCTGTATTTAAAGTGGATACATCACCTGATCTGGATAAATTACATCCTATGTTGCTGAGGGAAGTAAGCTTAAAAATTATGGAGATCACAATCTTTCACCCCTCCGAGATACAAGGGTGATGGGAAAGAACTGGAGAATTGCAAATATTACGCCCTTGTTCAAAAAATAGAGAGGATGGACCTGACAATTATAGACCAGTCAGTTAAATGTCGATGGTGGGGCAGCTTTTAGGAGCAATAATCCAGGAGAAAATTAACAACAACTTGAATAAGCATGGACCAATCAGGGATTTGTTGAAGGGTTTGACCAGCTTGATTGAATTATTCGATGAGGTAACAGAGAGGATGGATGAGAGCAGTGCAGTTGATGTGCAAATGGACTTTCAAAAGATATTTGATAAAGTACCACACATTAGGCTTGTTAGAAAATTTGACGCCAATGGGATTAAAGGGAAGTATCAGCATGGAGACAAGTTTGGTTTAGGGATAGAAAACAAAGTCAAAGGGCAGGATATTGAGAGCGGGGCCCGCTCGCCAACGCTTAACATGACGCGGGATGACGCCGGGCGGAACTCCCGACCTCACCTCGCATCATGTCAATTTTCAGGTTGGCGGGGACTCAGCCAAATCAGCTGTGCACCCGCCAACCTGCCAACAGCCAATTGAGGCATTTAAAAGCTAATTTAACAAGTTAATGGACCTGCCCGCCCAAACTTAAGGTTGGCGGGCAGGCTGGGAGCCCTGGCGGGCTTCAGAAAAAGCATGAAACCTCATCCACGGGCGGGATGAGGTTTCATGTAGGTTTTTAAAAATTTAATAAATGTTTGAATAAAAGTGATGGACATGTCCCAACTCATGTGACAGTGTCACATGAGGGGTCATGTCAGGGAGATTTTATTTTTGTGCAATGACCATTTTTGAATTTGACGCCGATCTCCCTGGGGCAGCACTTAGCCTCAGGGAGATGAGTGAGCTCTTTCGCACACATGCACACACTCCCAGTTTAGGGAATCTCCCCCCCGCCCGCACAGGGAGCGCATAGCGCTTCCTGGCGGACGTCACGCTGGGTGGGCCTTAATTGGCCCGCCCATGTAAAAATGGGTGATTGGGGGCGCCGATCGGAGGCCCACCCACCCCTGAACTCTCTTCCCCCCCCGCCGATGGGGGGAAAATTCTTCCCATAGTGAATGGGTGTTTTTCAGTCTGGAGGGAGGTATACAATGGAGTTCCTCAAAGCTCAGTATTAGGACAATTGCTGTTTTTTGATATACATTAATGATGTGGACTTTGAAATTTGTAGATAACACAAAATTTGCAAGTGTAGTAAACAGTGAGGAAGATAGTAATAAACTTCAAGAGGACATGGACAGGCTGTGAAGTGGGTGAACGCATGGAGGATAGAAACAAATGCAGAAAAGTGTGAGGCGATAAACTTTGTTGGGAAAAGGAGAGACAATTCATGCTGAATGGTATAAACTTCAAGAGGGTACAAGAAGGTGAGAAACATGGCGGTATTTGTGCACAAAGTTTTGAAGATGGCAGGACAGGTTAACAAAACAAGTTAATGTTTGTGCTTTATAAATAGAGGTATAGAGTGCAAGGAAGTTGTTCTAGACTTATGCAAAACATTAGCTTTGTCGCAGGTGGAGCATTGTGTCAAATCCTGAGTACCACACTTTAGGAAAGGTGTGAAGGCTTTGAATTAAATACTGAAGAAATTTATTAGAATGGTTCCAGGAATGAAGGTTTACAGTTATTGGGGTAGACTGGAGAAGCTGAGCTTGTTCTACCTGGAACACAGAGGCTAAGAGGAGATTTGATTGAAGTGCATAAAACAAGAAAGATATAAATGAAATAAAGAAAAACTGGTTCCAATGGCTGAAGGGTTGATAACTAGAGGGCACAGATTTAAGGTGATTAACAAAAGAACCAGAGGTGACATCAGGAAAAAGTTTATTGCACAACTAGTGACCAGGCCGTAGAAAGTATTGCTTGATAAGGTGGTGGATACAGATTCAATAGTTGCCTTCAAAAGAGAATTGTATAAATACTTGAAGAAGAAAAAAATTGCTGGGATATAGGAAAAGAGCGAGAGAATGAGCCTAACTGGATCTTAGTATAGAAGAGCTGGCCCAAACTCAATAGGCCTAATAGCCACCTCCTGGACAATATTATTCTATGAAAGAAAACGTTTTAAAATCTCCAACAATATTTAAAATCTGAAAGTTTTGATTTTGACTCACAGTAAATCTTTAGTACCAGAGAGGCTGCTTGGCAGTGAATAAGACTTAACACATTATTAAAAATTCACTTCCACTTGAATGAACAAGCCCTAACTTTTTCTGGTGTAGATAGTAGGTAAGTACCATAACTTCATGCCCTACATGTCTTTGAATGGCAAGTATCTTGGCAAGATACTGGCACATCGAAGCTTATAGAAGAGCAATGCAAATCAGGCAACAATTTCCTGATTTCCACCTTTAACTTTGCAGATGCTAGATGTTTCTCTGCAACATAGAAATACCTTGAAAAATACTGTTTTCCTGATTTGAACCACTTCAACTTTTTTGTTGTTAATTGCTAACATTCTCCTAATGGTGTATTTTTTCTCCTTTATTCTTTGTTGATGATTTTGTTTAAGATAAAGCTTGTAATGTATAAGAAAGAGCTGCAAAATGATCTGTACTGGTGATGCTTGAGATGTTCCCCCCACGCACCCCCCTCCCAATACTGTGTTGGATCAAGTCCCAGAAAATACTGTCAGACCTACCAACCTGCTAAATCCCTTTGAAACCCAAATCTCTAACACCACAGATTGCATTTGTAGTGTTCGGCATACTGAGTCCTCAATTGCAACTCTGTGCCACCATATTGTGATATTAAGAAAATCCCAAGTGTTTTCCCATACTGGGGGCAAATTGCAGAGACAGCCACCCTGGTACACTTTTACACCCTTCCTAGTTGACTGGTTTCAGCTTATCATTCAGCAAAGTCTTGAACAGATTGTCCATCCGCAATCGCCTGGAAACGACAATCCTTGGAAGGGAAAGCAGTAGAGATTCCTTTAAAAAGAGAGCATCTTACTTTTTAAAAAAATGCTCTGTACACATGGAAACACTCTGAGCCTAATCTCGGAGTGTCCATATTATTAAATCAGTGTTGGTGTTTTTTCTCTCATTCCAACAAGAATACATAAAAGAGAAAATTTTAGGATGAATACAAATTATGAAAATAACAAGCATATAATTCTGTTTATTTCTCATGTTTTCTCTCTTTGAGATCATAGCAAATGTGCATTTCCTTAACAGTGCAGCACAGATTTGCCAGTCATGCCCGGGAAGAGTACCGTAAACTGGCCAACATGCACAGAAACATGGAAAAGCTTTACCATGATTTGATGCGCTACTTTGTTATCAATCCAAAGAAAGTCACGACAGAGGAGCTTTTTAGTGATATCAGTAATTTCAGGTCCATGTTCATGGTATGTTCATGTGGTATATGAAACCCTGTGAAGACAAAGGAACAAGCACTCCAAATTTATCTTACAAGTTATTTTGTGATAGCATTCGTGCAACATTTTGTTCCATTACATTTTATTAATAGAGGAATGTTTAACACTGGGAAATGGACCCCCGACCACGATCGGCCCCCTGAAAGGCCCGCTGAAAGGCTCAGCGCTGCCAGGAGGTGGGCGAGAGGAGGGCGAGCGCTGAAGTCAGCGTGGGTGCGGGGGAGCGCGGAAGGAAAGCTCTCTGAAGGCAGAGAGCTACCTCAGGAAGCTGAAGAATTTAAATGCAAAATATAAAGATTTTAAAAACCGGGAAAAAATGCCCATGCATCAGAATCAGTCACCGAAACATATAGATGATGAAAACCCAGTCTAAACATTTTTAAAAAAAATTAATATCGGAAACCTCATCCCGCCCGTGGATGAGGTTTCCTGAAAAATGCAACGGCCGATTCACCCGCCCGCCAACCATAACGTTGGATGTCAACGAAAGATCTCAGTTAATTACTACTTTAATAGGCCTCTTAATTGTCAGCGGGCATGCCGACCAAAATATCACACGAGTGCGCAATGACGTCAGGACACACCCAACGTCATCATGCACTATTTTATGCTCGAGCATGTCGGGCACGTGCCCACACACCGAGCGAAAAATCTGCCCCTTGTGAACTCATTAGTGTGCGTGTGTGACACTAATGTAACACCTCAGTGTTACTCACCAAAGAGTTTTATCAGACTAAATTTCATGGTTAATTTGCTTTCAGTGCTGAGAAAAGAAAAGCTGTAAGAATATATTTCCGAGCATCAAAGAAGCTTAAGTTACATTGGCACTTATGCTCTAGTATAAAATAAGAGCCTGCCTTCAAGTAGTAATCAGCTTCAAAACTGTTCTCCCCTTAGCTTACTGAGTAACTGAAGCCAATATTTATGACAGCGGTGTTTATTGCCTCACAAATGAAATCATAAAGAGTGTTATCCCCGTTTTTGTTCACAATTTCATATTTGATACAATTCCTAAGAAGCAGGAGGAAAAGCAGGCCATTCACCCCTGCAAATTTGCTCCGCCATTCAGTACGATCATCTTTTAACCTTCATTCATTTTACTGAAGCAAGCCATCAAAGAAAACACAAAGCGGAGGGAGGCAGAAGAAAAACTGAGATATGCCAAACTGGCTAAAGAGAAAGCCGAGAAAGAAAAATGGGATAGGCAACAAAAGAAAAGGCATCTACTGGAGAAGAATTCAGGTAAGAAAAAGCACACATTCAACTATTAAAAAGAATAGGAAAAGAAAAGAAGTATTCAATATTTTTAGGCTGTCACTAACTAATTTAATAGAGTGTGCACTATACATCACAATGATTTGATCATCAAGAAAAAATAGATTGAATTCATCCTAGTTGTAGATTAACTGCATTTTCATGGGACTCTTAATAAGTTGCACAAATTCCACTTTATTTAGTTTTCTCAAACCACGTAATACACATCTGCTTTGGTAATGTTATGTAGCCTTTCCTCATTCAATTTCAGGCTTTGTAAATTGGAAAAATCTGTTGAGAATGTTGTGCGCAATGAATATGAACTATCAGGAAGATTTCCAAAGCAGTTTGGTCTGATTCTAACTCAATCTAAGCAGCAGCAAATAATATTTTGACTGCAGTAAAAGTCAATTTGTATCCAATCATTTGATCATTTTGTCAATCTTGTGAAGAGAGCATGAGGAGGTTGCAGATGGATATAGATGGGTTGAGTGAGTGGGCAAAGATCTGGCAAATAGAGTTTAATGTGGGAAAATGTTAAGTTGTTCACTTTAGCAGGAAGAACAAAAAAGCAGAGTATTACTTAAACGGAGAATGGCTGCATAGTTCTGAGGTGTAGAAGGATCTAGGTGTTCTAGTACACCTAGTACAAAAAGTTTGTATGCAGGTACAGCAAGTAATTAAGAAGGCTAATGGAGTGCTTCCTTTATTACGAGAGGGACTGAACATAAAAGTAAGGATGTTATGCTTCAGTCATACACGGCATTGGTGAGAGCTCACCTCGAGTACTGTGCGCAGTTTTGGTCTTCTTATTTAAGGAAGGATGTAAATGCATTGAAGGCAGTTCAAAAGTGGTTTACTAGATTGATACCTGGAATGAGTGGGTTGTCTTATGAGGAAAGATTGGACAGACCAGGCTTGTTCCACTGGAGTTTAGAAGAGTGAGGGGTGATTTGATTGAAGTATACAAGGTCCTGAACGGCCTTGACAAGGTGGATGTCGAAAGGATGTTTCCCCTTGTGGGTGAGTCCAGAACTAGGGGGCACTGTTTTAAAATTAGGGGTCGCCCTTTTAGGACAGAGATGAGAAGAAAATTTTTCTCTCAGAGTGTTGTGCAACTTTGGAACTTTCTGCCTCAGAAGGCAGTGGAGGCGGGGCCATTGAATATTTTTAAAGCAGAGATAGATAGATTTTTGTTAGGCAAGGGAATCAAAAGGTTATTGGGGTCAGATGAGACTGTGGAAATCGAAACACAAGAAGGTCAGCCATGATCTTGTTGAATGGCGGAGCAGGCTTGAGGGGCCAAATGGTCTATTCCTGTTCCTATTTCTTATTTTCTTAACATAGAATCTTTAAAAGCAAGCATTTTTTAATCTCATGTTTATGTTTAGTTACTTTCTCCGTAACCATAACTGGTGATGTTGACTGAGGACTATGACACATTTTAGGAGTGAGTTTGGATGAACTTTTGAATCCAAATCCTCATTAGAATTAATTATACTTTACTTCTTTCCCTTACCCCTGCTGCGAGACAGCCATCATGTCTCTGCATTACATGGTTATACGAAAAGATAAAACAACTTAAATAAGTAGAAGCCAAGAAGAAACCAATCAGTAAGACTGTCAACAAATTACTTGCTTCCACCACGAACAAGCTCCTTTTTTGTTGAGCTAAAAAGATCAGTATAGCTCCCTATTTCTCTGTTAGCATAATGCACATTCATCTTGCATTTAATTGCTGTGTGTTTTTATTCATTCGTGGGATGTGGATGTCACTGGGTAGGCCAGCATTTATTGCCTATCCCTAATTTCCCTTGAGAAGATGGTGGTGAGCTGCCTTCTTGAACCACTGCAGTCCATGTGGTGTAGGTACACTGATAGTGCTGTTAGGGAGGGAATTCCAGGATTTTGACCCAGTGACAGTGAAGGAGTAGTGATATATTTCCAAGTCAGGATGGTGAGTGGCTTGGAGGGGACTTCCAGGTGGTGGTGTTCCCACGTGTTGGCTGACCATGTCCTTATAGATAGTAGCGGTTGTGGGTTTGGAAGATGCTGTCTAGGGACCCCTTTAAGAGTTCTTGCAATGCATCTTGTAAATGGTACACACTGCTGCCACTGTTCATTGGTGGTGGAGGGAGTGAATGTTTGTGGATGAGGTGCGAATCAAGTGGGCAGCTTTGTCCTGGATAGTGTCAAGCTTGAGTGTTGCTGGAACTGCGCGCATTCAGGCAAGTGGAGAGTATTCTATCACACTTCTTGTAGATGGTGGACAGCCTTTGAGGGGTCAGGAGGTGAGTTACTCACCACAGAATTCCTAGCCTCTGACCTGCTCTTGTAGCCACATTATTAACATGGCTAGTCCAGTTCAGTTTCTGGTCAATGGTTTGATCATGTGAATCTATTCTTTTCTTTGGTTCTGTATCCTATCAATGCCACGTGGTCCTTTCATCCTGCGTAAATTGTAATTACAGATATGTTTCTTCCGCAGGGCTATCCGGTGTTCTAATAACATAGAAACAGGAGTAGGCCATTCAGCCTCTCAAACCTGTTCAGCCATTCAACTAAATCAAGAGTGATCTGTATCTTAACTTTATCTGCCCACCTTGGTTAAGTAAACCTTAATACTCTTGCAAAACAAATGTCCAAGAGTATCTGTTTTTAAATTTTCAATTGGCCTAGCCTCAACAGCTTTTTGGTGGGAGACAGTTCCCAGATGTCCACTACCCTTAGTGTGAAGAAGTGCTTGCTCACATCACCACTGAATAGCCTAGCTCTACTTTGAAGGTTATGCCTCCTTGTTCTGAAATTCCTCACCAGAGGAAATAGTTTTTCTAAATCTAACCTATCAATTCCTTTAATCATCTTAAACACCACAAATTGGCCATTATTAATCATCTAAACTCAGGAATGTAAGCCTAGTCTGTGCAACCTGCCCTCAAAATTTAACCCTTTAGACCCCAGTATCTTTTTGGTGCATTTGTATTGCACTCCTTTCAAGGCCAATATATCCTCTTGAGGTACAGTGACCAGTACTGAACATAGTATTCCAAATGGAGTCTAACCAGAACTTATTTAATTTTAACATAACTTCCACCCCTTTGTGTTCCCATTTTAGATAAAGCCCAATATTTCATTGGTCTTTTTAGTTATTTTTGGTATCTTTTCACTAGCTTCTAGTGATTTCTGTACTTGGACCTCTAAATCTCCCTGTTCTTCTACAGTTCGTAGGTTCTCACCATTTAGAAAATACTCTCATATGCCTGTCTTAGATTCAAGTAAATGACCTCATACTTACCCAGACAGAACTCCACCTGCCACTGCTTTGCGCACCAACTGAATCTGTCAGTGGTCCTTTGCAACTTTCTGTTTCCACCTATACTATTTACTGTGTCACCTAACTTGGTGCTATTAGAAAATTTGGATACATAGTTCTCTATTCTTCATCTGAGTCATTTATAAATATAGTGAAAGGTAGTACATGCAACTAGATTAGTGATTGCGGTTCCCTGAAGCCTGGAAAGCAGTAGGCAGTGACATGCCTCCAACTACCTTAAGCCCAGAAGACATATTGCAATAGAAACTTGTTTGCGTTTCATCTATTTTCAGGCACAAATTTGGTGTTCCATTCGCAAAATTCTCAATGGGAGATCCCATGTTAGAAGTGCACACAAAATGCAGGGGCAGTCATATTTGTTATGCTTCTTCAGCTTCATGGGCAGCCACCTGAAATGAAAGCTGGGCTAATTAAAACACTTAAATAATGGTCCTGCACTTGTATTAAGACCTTAGCAAAGCAACGTGGAGGGTTGATGAGGATGATGCAGTTGATTTTGTGCACATGGGCTTTCAAAAAGTTTGATGAAGTACTGCCTAATAGACTCTAGCAAATTGAAGCCCCAAGAGTTGAAGAAGTGGACGCAGGCATACGAAATTGACTAACGGACAGAAAGCAGAGAGTAATGGTGAGCAGTTGTTTTTCAGACTAGAGAGCAGTCTACAGTGCTGTCCCACAATGGTCAGTACAGTAAGTCCTCACTTTAAGTCGCCCAGTTTAACATTGTTTATTCTTTAGGGCCTCTTTTTCTGATTTGCGTCACCATTTTTGCTCTTACATTGGTTGCACTCTGGTCCCCCTCCCTGAGTACTGCACTCTAGACCAGCCGTCACTATGTTCTGATTTCGGCGCTGCCACCACTGTCATCATAGACCGAGACCCAAGATCCAGTAGTGCAGGGAGTCTGACCCAGATGCTCAGCCAGGGCAGTCACTGACACCCGGAAAGGTGCCATGACAGCTCAGGATGAGAAGCTGCCGACTGGGTGGTGGGTGAGAAGGGAGAACCCTGGCTCAATCAGCACTCACCCAGGGCTCAATCAGCAGCCTCGTACAGGGGCTCACTCCCTTGCAAATAGTCAGGAAGGTGTCCAGGCTCCATGTCAAGGGGCAGCCTCAAAGAGAGAAGACAGAGTGGGAAACGAGAGTGAGAGAGAGACAGACTGGGAAAAGAAAGCAAACAAGAAGTTGAGCTGAGTTTCAGGAGCGCTGTGGGTGAGACACAGAATTTGTGCTACTCAGGGCTTGTTTGGGCGATTTAATGTTGTTTAATTTGAATTTATACAGAACTTATGTTATATTCAGTGACTTGTTTTATTTTGCATGTTATTCCAGCTGGGAATGCACAGTGCTGCGTATATCTTTTGTTATGACATGGCAGGTGGTATTTGCCAAGCTGACCAAATCCCAAAGGGAAACTTGGCTACGCTATCACAACAATTTTGCAATTTGTATTTATTACAAGAAGGTTTGTGCACTGAAGTCAGAAATAATGAGTCCACTACCGCCTTTAAAGATTTTAAAGATTAAATTAAAACATTTATTAACAGAAGAAAATAAGCTACACACCTCACCCCACCCCCACAAGGGCCATCTGTCACTTGCTCATGTTGTTATTTCCAGAGTGCTTACCCTTGTCCTGCTATTATCACACTCTGCTTTCTGACCTTAATGCCACCATCAGTACCTCCTTTAGCCAGTATCACTATCATTAACACCCCTTAATTCTTCTGCCCAAGACATCTCTGGCAATCTCTCCTTTGCCTCCATCTATCAGTGGCCTTCTATCCAGCTTCACCTGCTCCACCCCCCTTAAACGGTATAAATTTAATTACACTTTTACTTTTCTTTAGCTCTGAAGAAGAGTCATAAGGACTCGAAACATTAACTATGTTTTTTTTTCTCTCCACAGATGCTGTTAGACCTGCTGAGTTTTTCCAGCATTTTCTGTTTTTGTTTTAGATTTCCAGCATCCACAGTATTTTGCTTTTGGCTTTTAACATAACCTTGGTTACTGGAACAGGAAACTTCTCCCTGGTGGCTAGAGGCTTTTTCCACAAATCTGCTTCACACAGTGCACCTTTCAAGACCTCACACGGCCACTCCACAAATAACTTTCCATCTTTCTTTAAATATATTTATCCTTTTTAATCAGTAAATCTCATTGTTTCAGCCTTTCTTTGAAAGCTAATTTTCCCAGAATATAAAAATCTTTCATGTTCTCATTATGGCCAGCATATTTGAGAAAAATAAACTTAATAATGTTGCCTTACTTATCATGCCAGTTGTAAACATCTTATCATGTCCCTTTGAAAATCAAACAACCTCTCAACTTATCTAAAATGTAAATTCCATTCACACTGTATCTGCTGAGACTTTATCCTACCTTACCCATCTCCATTTCAAATGCCTGTTTTACACCTAACCCCTTTTGATGATTCCAACCTTGCAGTTTGACTGTCTGCAGTTTAATTAAACTAGACACACACACAAACATACATACACATAGCCCCCATAAGCCTGCTTCAGTATCCCACAGTAATATTAGGGGGAGAAAAAAAATCATTTACAATAGTACAGTATTTCAACTCGTACATTGATTTTTCTGGGCAAGAAATATCCGAAGGAACTAACTCTGGCTTTAACATTGATTCCTATGGGAACCCAAAATTCACTTAAAGTTGTGTCACTTAGGGCTGTATCTTCCCGTCGGTGAGCGGGGGCGGGGCCCACTCACCGACGCGTAAAATGACGCGGGGATCCCGACGTCACAGCGCGTTATTCAGACTTTCAGTTCGGCAGGGGTGCATCCAAGTCAGCTGCGCGCCCGCCGACCTGTCAACGGCCTATTAAGGCCATTAACGAAGTAGTTGAAGTCATTAATGGACCTGCCCGTCCAACCTTAAAGTTGGCGGGAAGGCCAGGAGCCCTGGCGGGCTTCTGATAAAACTTGAAACGTCATCCACGGGCGGGATGAGGTTTCATGAGGATTTTAAAATCTCACACTATTTTAAAATAAAAGTTATGGACATGTCTCAACTCGTGACAGTGTCACATGAGGGGACATGGCAGGGAAATTTTTTTCTCAGCTTTATTTAAAGTTTAAAATGTGAGCTGATCTCCCTGAGGCAGCACTTTGTCGCAATGAGAACTGTGCGCTCTTCCGCGCGCATGTATGAAAGAGCGCACTCCCTGCATAGCTCCCTGGCGGACGTCACACTGGGCGGGTCTTAATTGGCCCACTCACGTAAAATGGCGGTGTGCCCCCAAGCAGGGGTTCCAATTGGAAGCCCGCCCATCTGCTCCCGCACGCCCCCCTCCCCCCCACGACGGAGGAAAAATGTTGCCCTTAAAGCCACAATTTTCAGGAATGCAACCACAACTTTAAGTAAGGACTTATATATTCGGACTGTTCTTTTTGATATGTATTAATGATCTGGGTGTAGGCACACAGGGTATAATTTCAAAGTTTGCAGATGACATGAAATTGAGAAATGTAGTTAACAGTGAGGAGGGTAGAGCCTACTTCAGGAAGACATCAGATAGGCTGGTGAAATGGTAGACAAATGTCAGATGAAATTCAATGCAATGAAGTGATGCATTTTGGAAAGACGATTGGGGCAATATCAGCTAAATGGTGCAACTTTAGCGGTGGGATGCAGGTGCAAAGAGGCCTCAAGGTTAGTGTACAGAAATCTTTGAAAGTGGCAGGGCAAGTTGAGAAGACTGTTTGAAAAGCATACTCTTTTACATATATAAAGTACAAAAGCAAGGAAGCCATGCTAAGCCTTCCTAAGTCACTGGTAAGGCTTCATCTAGACTTCTATGTTCAATTCTAGCTCCTTGCTTTAGGAATTGTGTCAAGGCCTTGGAGAGGGTACAGAAGTGACTTATTTTTACATCACCATGGATGAGGGATTTCAGTTATATGGAGAAAGTAGAGAAGCTGGTATTTTTCTCCTTAGAACAGAGAACATTAAAGGGGACAGTTAATAGAGACATTCAAAATCATGAAGGGTTTTGATAGAATAAATAAAGAGAAATTGGCAGGAGAATCCATAACCAGACGATACAGATTTAAGGTATTTGGCCAAAGAGCCAAAGGTGAGATGAGGAGAATATTTTTTATGCAGTGAGTTATAATGATCTGAAATGCTCTGCAAGAAATTGTGGTGGTAGCAGATTTACAATGATAACTTTCGAAACTGAATTGGACATACACTTAAAGGGGTGAAAATTGCAGCATTATGGGGAAAGAACAGGGTAGTAGGTGGAATTGGAAAGCTCTTTCTAAGAACCTGCACGGGCCTGATGAGCTGAATGACCTCCTGCACTGTAAGATTCTATGATTCTAGCCATACAGGGAAAGATAAGAATGTTGCTGCAATTATCATTGAGGCTGCTACACCTAGGGGAACAGCTATCACAGAAGTAAACACAGCAGAACAGGCATGCACACATTCAAAGAGAACTGCAAAGGAAGCAAGGGATAAAAATACACCACTCGCCTGTCATATTGAGTAAGACATGCTGGCGTGCAACACCTGTATGCTGTAAGGCTTGAGGTGGCTGAACTTAAGCAGGCATGCAGTCTGCCCAATGTCACCTGTTGCAGCTGGAATTGGTACCAAACACCAATGCATCAGGTTATGGTGGCCCTCCACATAAATGGCACAGGTTTATTCCATACAACAACAGGTGACAGTACATCAATCAGTTTTCTTGTCCATTTCATAATCAAACAGATGACAATACCCTCTTTGCACCTTCCCAATGCAGGCTGTTTATCAGGAAGACAGAGCTGTCAGATTTGCCCACAGGTGCAAGGTGTCATTGACTACACATCTGCTGCCCTACTCTGTCCATGCCAAGCACCAGTCATGTTCTATAACAGGAAAGGTTCTACTCACTAAAAGCTCAGCTCATTTGTGAGCAGTGAATAATGCCTGTGTATGGGTTCCTGGCAGTAGTCATGGTGCCTTCAAACTGCATCACTTCTCAATACCTTGTTTTCCACCCAGACAAGCTGGTTCCACGGAGGCAGGTTGGGTAGATGGATGTAACACATCCTTCATCACGCATGCCTAGAATGGCGGCAAGCAGTGAGATACATTGAGCTTGCATCAAGAAAACCCTAGGCATTAATAGACAAAGAATCTGGTGCCCGAACTAACCCTGTAGGATTCTGCAATATAGGTATGGAGCGAGTGCATAGATTTGTAGATTTTTGCTGTGTGCAATAGTTATGCAATTCAGAGGGATCAAGCCTTGCAGCCAACACAGGAGGAAAAGGTGGAGGAAGATGAAGGGAACAAGGAAGAAGACTGAAAATGTTAGAAATACTCAGAAAGTCAGGAAGGATCTGTGGAGCGATAAACAGAGTTAACATTTCATGTCAATGATCTTTCATTGGTCAGGATGATGAAAGGTCATTGAGCAGAAACATTAACTCTTTCTCCTTCCAGCAATGCTTTCTGACCTGTTGAGTATTTTGAGAATTTTCTGTTGTTATTTCAGGTTTCCAGCATCACAGTGTTTTGCTTTTCTGTTTCAATGAGGAAGAAGAGATGGGTCCCCTGGGAGGTTGGAGGCACTTGAGATGGCCATGGTGGGCAACCTCAATCAACTCTGGCCCTTGAAGGCTCAGCTGGACACTGTTCTGCCTCAGCATAGGTGGGGGAAGTCTAGGCCAGATGGCTCCGTGGAGAAAAGGCATTGAGTCAGAAATTGGCAGGGGTGTAGGCATGTTGCCATCCTGAGAGAGAGCAGCATGAGCTTCTCCTGTAGAACCAATGGGACGTGGTATCGGGGAGGGGGTGGCGGTTGGGAGTGTGCGCCAACATTCCCACTACTTACTTTGCATGAGAACAGTGAAGGAGTGTCCTGATACTCTGGAAGCCCCTCTCTAAGCACTCCTTCATGAATTGAAAACCTGAAGAAGTACTTGGCCCCAGAATAACAATGGTATCAGCCTAAGCTCCCAGCTCCATCATTGTGGGCTGCATTACAGTGTTCACTGAGTTGACCACACACTCCATGGTTGACTGCATGATTTGAATGTGTGCTCATGACCCCACAAAAGCTAGAGTTGGACTTCTTCATGCTCTCTGCCATTAAATGTAAGCTTGCTGAAAGGCTGCCCAGAGCACTTAAAGGCCCTGGTGTACAGGACAAATCTTTTAATGTAGATTGTGTCCTTGGGTTTTCATCTGTGTCCTCTGCAGCAGAGTTAAGATGTGAGATGTCTCTCCAGCAAGCTGTTGTTTTGGGCATCGCATCCTTCTCCACATGTTCCTGTGCATTTGTGTGCGGTGAATCTTTCATTGCTTATCCTGTTAAGTGTGTGTTTGCATACTGAGTTGGTGGTTGATAAGTTGAGCGTAAGTGTTGTTTTGTCATCATTCGTGTTGCTCTATTCCATATTCTCAGCCTTTGGGCATTGTGAATTTGTTTCACTTAGAAGAGGAAAGAAAGTTGTGGATTAACATTTAGGACAGAGTTTTCACTGACCTGACCCTTACCTTAACTCCACAGCATGTTAGTGACATCAGTGATCAGTTCCCTACCCAGCAACCCAGACTCAGCTTCGGTCTTCTAATTGGGAGGGCAGCTGGTCCCTGACTATGGTAGCAGCAGATAAATCCATGCCAGGACTGGGTTTGATCAGGATGGGACAAAAGCAGTTCAATTGAGGAAGGAGGGGTGTTCAATTGGAGTGGGATGAGGAGGGCCATCTTGGGGGTTGAATGAAGGGAGCTCTTAATCTTAGGGAGAGCAGTTTGGTCCTTAGTGGAAAATCAGAGGCCTCGAAGAGGGGTGATTGGAGCCATGTTTGGGGCGGTATGGAGGGTTCCAGACCTGGCGGGGTTTGGAGATAAAGAGGAATCCGTGCCTGATGGGGATGCAGAGATTGAGGCCTGGTGGTGGTGGGAGGGATCAGGGACAGATGTGGATGAGGTGATCAGGGCCTGACAGGAGTAGGGGAAAGGTGATCCAATGCCTGCAGCAAAGGTCAGTATTGGGAGCAGGGGGGCCTTAATCGCGGAGTCTCCTCACCCAGGGCCCTGATCCACAGTAAGTCCTTGCCTTGAGGAAGCTGCCAGTTTCCCCATGGCTCAGGAAACCAGTCTAGCAGCTGTAAAATTCTTTAAAAATTAATGAAAATAAGGCTGTGAGCCTCATTATCATGTTTAAAGTTGCAACCAGCCTCATTAGGTCGGGTTGGCTGCCTTCCCACCTTCCAGAACCAGTTACAGCTGCAAATGGGTGGATTGGATGCAGGTTTAAGACACAAAGGAGAATTAATTGACTTTAGCTGACCCAAGCCCATCCATTTTTGTCAATTTCACAGCCCCACCCCCGCCATAGTGTCAAGGATGAGCGAAAACAGATGAGTGGCTGCACTTTGCCAGGATTAAGGCTGGATTTTCACTCTGAGGCAGGATGCAGGAGGTGGGAAATTTCCCGGCTCAATGCACTCACATCAGGAAAATGTGCCCCAAATGGCATGGGTATGAGCTGCATGGACATGGGCTCCCAACCCCAGCCTCAAGGACTGCCGTGTGCCAAGGTAGGCTGTTTAAAAGGCCTGCCTCAGTTTTCTGCCTCTTAAAACCCACTTCTTTGACCAACCTCCTGGTAAGTCCTCCGAATCTCTCTCTCTATAAGGTGTCAGCCATTGCTCAGTTGGTTGCACTCTCATTGCTGAATCAAAAGGCTGTGGGTTAATGTCCCACGCAGAACTTGAGCACAAAAATCAAGGCTGATACTCCAGTGCAGTACTGAGGGAGTGTTGCACTGCCCAGCCATCCTTCAGATGAGACATTAAACCGACGTCCCATCTGCCCTTTCAGATGGACATAAGAAATTTCATGATACTATTTCAAAGAAGAACAAGGGAGGTTACCCCAGCATCCTAGCCAATATTTATTCCTCAATCAATATCACAAAGTCACACAAAAAAAGACCCGGTCAATATCACATTTCTGTTGAGCTTGCTGTGGTCAAATTGGCTGCTATATTTCTTACATGACAAAAGAGACTAGACCTCAAAAGGTTGTAAAACACTTCTGGACATCTTGTGAAAGGCCCCATTTAAATTCAGGTCTTTTGTTTTAACCTTTTGGTAATTCCTCCTAATCTCTTTTTATGGCTCAGCATCTGTTCTCTTCATGCCTCTTTGAATTGCCTAGCCTTTATATTGAATAATTCATCATTTTTAACACAAAAAAACTTTGAATTATCAGCAGGCTGCATGAAGAAGCTCTAATGTTCAACTGACATCTACACTGGAAGTAAATGTTAGTCAGTATTGGTTAACAATTAACAAAAAATATCAAGATGCTAATGTGGGGTTATGTAAGTTTTTCCACCTGCATTTCTTGAACATTAGGTGTTCATCACTTAAAGCACTGCCCTTTCATCTTGCTGAAGAACAGATTTCTGATTTTGTTACGCCAGGTACGCTCACACTAACTTTCCAATTCATCCAAAAAAATGAGGATTTAAGAAAGAAAATTCTGTTAAATTTAAAGGTCTAAACTTTTTTTTAGATAATCACATATAGGAAAAGCCTATTTTTCCACTAAACGATTTTCACAAAGTCATGGAGACTAAGCATATATTTAAAAATGAAGGATGGGGCGCAGATTCAGAAGTCCCTCCCTCGTTTCCAACAGATTTCATTTTTGCTAGCAGGGGAGAGCGGGTGGGTTGTAACTCACACAGGGTGAAACCCAAACTCAGCAGAGCCATTTGAACTCAGTGCCGAGTGCAAACAGACCCCATTTTGCTGGAGCAAGGGCTTTAACCCGCAGTGTGGGAGTGACAAACTTTTAGAGTCGTCATGAATGCTCTTTCTTGTAGGATAAATAAGGTTTGTAGCGCTAGCAAGTTACCTAAATCCCCAACATTTTAAAAATTAAAAACCAGCCTTTTAAAATTTTGGAGAAAAAAAACAGCCTACCTCTGTCAGTGAGAGTTGAAAAACTCTGTTCTAGCAGCTAAAATGGCTCTATATTGACATTCCCCAAGGGCCATAATTATATCATTATTAATGGCTGTTTTTTCCCACAATCTACAATTATCATAGCAGGGGGTGGTAAGTGCACTGTTTGTTTGACAACTCAAAGAGGCTATTAAAAGATTAGCTGTCTTTGAAAGTTTTGAATGGGCTTCCATGAATGGGAGTGTCTGTGTCTTATAGTGAAAGCTGTAAGATACTTAGATCTTTATTTTATCGCACCATAGCTCCTAAGGGCTGCTCACTGTATACTGGGTGAATTGGCATGGATGGTGTAAAGGCAAAGGGTGGTGGATGGGGAACATTGGTTGGCACGAGTTGGCTTTAAGTTAGCATGGGGGCTATAAGGAGCCTCCATGGATCATGGGCATGAATTGGCATGGAGGATATGAGGGCCTTGGGGCTGTGTGGGGACATGAGTTGTCATGGATGGAGCATGGGGAGTGCGTGGGGAGGTGATGGGGTGTGACAGATGAGAGCTAGGGCCCTAATATTTAACAAAACAAATGGGACAAAGCCCCAGAGAACTGAGGTGGGCCTTTTTAGCAGCCCCTGTGGCCACCTCTGATCTGCATTCAGGGGCAGCGGGCCCGACTCCATCCGCACCCGCCGCCAGAGAGAAAATCATGCCATTAGGGGCACTTGTAAAATCCGGAGCAATATTAAATGGTGTGGAAGATGGAGATATCAGAACAATACATTGCAAATATTGCTATTCCTTGACATGGGTTGAGACACAATATTGGCATAGCGTTGGACAAGTTCTGCATTACATCTAGCTGTGTGCTTCATGAACATATAAGAAGGAAACATTTTTATCACCCATTGCTGAGCTATACTGGAAACGTTTGTTACAAAGTATATATTTGTTGATAATTAATTCCTTCAGTTTTCTCCCATTAATTGTTCCTTTCAGGGTGCACATCTCCTGCTACCAGTCCACTTTTCCAGTCACATGTTTCAATAGTTGCCCGGGGAATCTCAAAGACTCCCTATATAATTTCCCCCCACCATGGGTAAACTGAGATCAATAATTATATGCAGTTAGGCATCACATTTCAGTCCAACTATTTTATTAAGTATATTTATTTTTCTATTAAATGGGAATGGATTTTTCATGACAGCTCAATAACTTGGAGGGATGTTAACTTGTATTATAAAAGATTCGTTATTTATTAAATAGTAGCAATGGCATAACTATAAAATGGTAATCCTGGACAGACAATGTAGAAATTAAAACAACTCACTCAAAACTTTTATCCAAAAGCAATTCAGATGTAAGGTCAAAATCTGAAAAATTTAATTCTGTTTCTCTTTCCACAGATGCTGCCAGACCTGCTGAGTATTTCCAGCATTTTCTGTTTCTATTTCAAATTCCAAGCTTCCGCAGTATTTTGCTTTTGGATTATTGCATTTTCAGTTGGGACTATCTGTGTGACCTGATTAGATCGCGATACAGTTTTGGAAAATCTGTTACATCAACACATTGTTACATTTATTAAAAAGTAACCATCTGCTTACAAAGATATAATTAACACAGAGCATCAGCAGTCTAAAGGCCTTTAAACTTACTGAATGCTCATTATCTCAGGAATACAGTTATGGCATATTCAGGTCCTTTACACAATACAGATCTTTTTACACAAGTTGTTAGCTGCAAAAAAAATCTTTATATTACATATTTTAATCATCTCACTGCTAGCCAGTTTTCAGTCCTTGATGATGCTGTCTAACCTGAAGTATAACAGATTTCAAAAGAATTTTGAGAGGTCACAGAGGAAGAAAAATATTGTATTTTAACCTTCATGAAGTGAGAATGCACAGCAGTTCAGAAAGTACTATGTGCACAGATTGTATCACTTCATTTGATAATCAGTTAACCCTTGCATCAGGGACAGGCTTGATAGTTGAACAAAACAAGCAGATATTACATTAAATATTATCTAAAATTGCTGAATAATATTGAATGATGCAAGAATTTTATCAACAGCAACGTGGCTTTGCTAATTAGTAGTAAGTAATTTTAAAATGTATATTTGTCAAAGGTTGTTAATGTAACACTATTATCCTGGTGGCTTGGCATTTTTACATAGAAAGCTAGAGGTAAGAACATGAAAAATAGGAGCAGGAGTAGGCCATTTGGCCCTTCAAACCCTGCCCTGCTATTCAATAGGATCATGGCTGATCTAATCATAGTCTCAACTCTACTTTCCTGCCTGTGCCCCCAGAACTGAAATGGTAGTGAATATTCATTGGCTTGCAGGATGCAAAGCCATACTGGCCAATGCAGGGCTTGAACCCATGGCTTTGGCATTATTAGCAGCATGCTCCAACCATTTGAGGTAGCTGCTCGACTGATCCTGAGGACTAATTTCCTCAACTTGCTCTTGTGCATCTTGCAGAGAAATGTAGCAAGCAGAATTGGCAGAGGATTGAGAGCACGTAATCCCATGGTTACAAATGTACAAAAAACAAAAATGCTGCAGAAGCTGGAAATCTGAAACAAAAACAGAAAAAGCCAGAAACACTCAGCAGTTCAGGTATCATCTGTGAAGAGAACAGATAAATTAACATTTCAGGGGTGCACCTTTTATCAGATCAATTGTCTAGCCTGTTGAGTGATTGGACCTTTAAGTGGGAATTAAGCAAGCAGAAGCAATGGAACTAGCATGTGAAGAATTGCACCCCAATACTCTGGTTATAGGGGCAGTTGGCGAGGGTAAAACTGAAATGCGGCTTAACTGAAAACAGTAACATTGGCATAGAAAGGGATTTTGCCACATGCACTTTCCTAACTTATTTCAAGGTTTGGTTAATCGCTTTCACATCAAGTTGTTTTCCAAACCATTCTTAGCAGCTCAGTGCTGGAATTGAAGATCAGCTCCTGGATTAAAAACCTAGACAGTTGATGTCCTTTCGGTAAATGCAAATCGCTTCTTTACAAGATATTAGTGGGCAGTGACTCATTATTTTCATGTGTGCCATTGAAGATCTCTGCAGGGAATACTAATCGATTGGTTTGATTTTATCAGAGTGTAAAGAACCTTATAATGCTGTTAACATGGAGAAAATATATTGTAACATAATTGAAAAATCAATCATTGTGGCATCTCCTTTGTCACACACTTTGAAAACAACATAGGTAGTGGCCAATGGAATTGGCAGTGAATTATTCTGAATTATCTATTTGCTCTTGAATTTAGAGCTTTTTAATAGCATAATTTTGAAAATTGTAATTCACATGGTGAGATTTACTAGTTAAAAAAAGGCAGAATTGCACTAAGTGCAGTGGTGGGTCCAAAAAAAAAGTTTTTCCCACCAGCCACAAGGGCAGGTTTTTGTGCCGTATCATCCACTGCCCGCCTCATTAATTATACAGCCACAGGAAACACGCCATAATGCTGGTGGCGGCTTCTGAATCGCATACCGCGCCATTACCTCACTGTTTGCTCACCCCTGGTGCCATATCTAAACTGCAGCCACACACACAGCACTCAATGCTTGCAGCTCAAGGCTGCTCCAGTGAATCATGGTTCTGAAAGCCAAGAAGAGTTCAGTGACCCGTCACTGGAATGCCTTTTGGAGGCCCTCCATGATCCCTCCACCCCTGCTCTGCCACAGGAGGTCCAGCAATCTCAAAACTCCAGCTTTGGAGGCGGTGGCAGTGGTGGTCTGTGCCAATGCTGCACAGAAGAGGTTGGCCATCCAGTGCACAAAGAGGATGAATGATCTCATCCGTGCCACCAGGGTAAGTCAACCATCTCATCACTCTGAACTTGCACTCACAAGCCCATCACACTTTCACTGGCATCTCACTCACTGCCAGCTCAAGAGACAGTGCCCCTCACTTTCTCACATACACCCTCACTCTCTCACAGATGCCATCACCATTTTGAGGCCATTTGCACAGATCAACATGTGCCCCCCACCACACACCCTGGGATACTCCCCCTTCCCCAGTACAGCCCTCACCCTGCAGCCTCTTCCCTTACCTGAGGCCACTACTCCCCCTTCCCCAAGCAAGCCCTAGCACTGCAGCCTTTGAAAAGCCACCCCAGCCTTACAGCTAGCCTGGTAGGTAGAGACTTTCCCGTGAGCCCATCTAAAAGCGATGTGGTGCTTGCTGCCTGCGTAGCCTGGCGCTGACAACCATGAGTGCTGCCTGAAGCACAGGAGGCTAACAAACCCCAAAGTCCCAAATGAAGTGCAGGTCGCCAGCTGCATGTCACTTATGTACCTTTGTGAAACACGTCGGCGTGAGCTCATGAGCCAGCGTGGGGGGATGGTTCCAGTGAGTAGGGCTTATAATGAGATTGTAGAGTATTCAGCTTAGCTTCCCGATTTGCAGCAATGGGAAACATGGCCTGTCATTGACAGGTGGAGCAAATGATTGCAAACTGGTTTTACAATGACATCTTCCCAATATCTTCTGCTCCTGCCTGCTATGACGCCTGCCGCAAATGGGAGCAGAAAATCCTGGCTATAAAATGAGATTCACTAAGTTTGCCTGACCTAGAAAATATTGTTAATCTGTCATAAGAGTATTTTCCTAGATAATAAGTATTCTTACACCTGACACACAACTGTAATGCATGGGAAGTGTCTGTCATGCTTGAAAATTTTACTTGTGCAAAGTGCCAATGACATCGGACTCAGATAACCAATATCTATTGAGTTACTCAAACAAAGACAGGTAGGAATATCCAACAATCACAAACCTGCAGCTCACAAATAACTCAAACAGTGAAATCACTCAATTTATTCAAAGCTAACAATCAACTTTTAAGTGTCTTGTTGCTGAAACATTTTTTTTTAATGGCCATGTTGCTTTGTCAGTTAGCTGACAACTATACACCCAAAAATGTATCATATAACAAACCCATAAATCCATTCACCAATCATGTAAACTTGAGCATAAAATTTCCCAAGTCTTGTTGGAAACCTGTCCAGTAAGTTATAGAATCAGAACAGTTACAACAGAGAAAGAGGCCAGTCAGGTCCATGCCATCTCTATGAAGAGCAATTCAACTTGTACCACTCCCTTGCCCTTTCCCCATAAGCCTGCATGTTTTTTTCTCTTCAGCTGCTTTCCAAGTCCCTCTTGAAAGGGACTACCCTCTCAAGCAGTAACTTCCAGATCATAACCGCTCACTGGATAAAAAAAAGTTTTCTCATGTGGCCTTTGGTTCTGTTGCCAATCACCTTAATTCTGCATCCTCTTGTTCTGAACCTTTCAGCCAAAGGGAACAGTTTCTTTCCATCTACTCTGTCTAGAGCTCTGATGATATAAAACACCTCCTATCAAATCTCCTCTTAACCTTCTCTTCTCTAAGAATAACAACCCCAACCTCTCCAATCTATCCTCGTAACTAAAGTCCTCATCCCTGGAACCATTCTCATAAATCCTTTTCCCCACCCTCTCAAAGGTTTCTACATCCTTACTTCAGTGCATTGCCCAGACTTTGTCTAGGTACTCCAGTTGAAGCTGAACCAGTGTTTTATAAAGGTTCACCATAACTTTGTTGTTTTCGTACACCTGCCTCTATTTATAAAGCCCTTCCACCTTCACTAATTTGTGCACTTATACCCCCAGATCCCTCCGTTCCTGCATCCACTTTAGAGTTGTATCCTTTCTTTTATATTGCTTCTCCTTGTTCTTCCTATCAAAATTAATCACTTCACGTTTCTCTGCATTAAATTTCACCTGCCACCTGTCCATCCATTCCACTAACATGTGTCCTCTTGAAATCTACCACTATCCACCTCTCAGTTTACAATGCCTCCAAATTTTGTGTCAGCTGCAAATTTTGAAATTGTAGTCTCTACACCCAGATATAAGTCATTAATATGTATTGTTATGGACAAGAGAGGGATTAATTTAAACAGCCCTGATTTCCCCTCTCACTGTCTGTCCGTAAACAGAAAGATTTTTTGATTTCTGATTTCCCCCTTTAAACATGGTGGCATGTTTTCTCCAACCCTTCAGTTTGGAGTGATCCAATCCTCTATTAATAACCCCACAGCAAACTCGAAATAAGGTAAAATAAGAGGTTTGATTTATTTTACACACACACAAAACACAGGAAGGGGTTTTGCAATGTCTGCCCCTTTTTCACTCATACAATAAAAGATGGATAAGGGAAAGAAAGGGATACAGGGTAAGACCACGATAAAAAAACGAGTTATGGTTTCACATGGGCCCAGAGTCCAGAACCAAAAGCCCAGTAGCGTATTCCTTCAGAAGTTAGCAGGCTGAAATTGTTGCAGAGTGATCCGACTCTCCAGAAGTGAGGACTTCCACAATGGAAGAAGTGACATAAAGATGAATGAGTCTTAGAGGCGCCGCTCCAGGAGTTCCAATATTCCAGTAGCACACAGTATAGATGGGGGCCAGGCAATTTACCTGGACAGAGCTTTTTCTGCTGCTACCTATTAGGCGATAAAATGTTAGACTGGGTTCAATTACACATGGCAATAAAAACCTAGCAGATTGGCTGAGATCATGTGACATACCTCCCACCACTTCTCCTGGGTGTTGGACAAAGGATATATTTTTCCAGGTCTGGAATCTTGAGCTGTTTAATAGAAGAGTCAGGGTCCCTTTTGTCCTTGTAGATATAACGTCTCCGTTGTTGGAGCTCTGCCTTAGAAATGTAAAGGGTGTTGGTGCATTTCTTCGGAATTTGATTTTCTGCAGTCACAGAGGGCACTAGCGCCACTTTAAAGGTAATGAGGTCCTGCTGATTTCTGAAGGTTACAAATTCCTCTGAGATGAGTCATGGCTAGTCAGGGTAAAGTCTTGGTCCATTTAAAAAATATATAAAGTAATTTTATAGAGTAGCCAGGTTGACATGGATGCATATTTTCCTTCCTGTCTTCTGGACAGGACATGCCTCCTCCATTGGAGAAAAATTAAATGAATTCCATTTAATTTCTTTCTTTTAACGCAGTCTTAGGGGAGGAAGAATAGGAAGTGTAGAAGTATACAGGCATTCCCTCATTCATGCTGGCACCTCGGACACATGGTTAGCAGGGGAAATGGCAGTTCCCTGCTGCATGGGGAAGTCTGTTTGGTGCTAGAGTTCTGACTTCCCTCTGTTGGGGATCAGGTACTTCAACCTCCTGATTAAGTACCCTCAAGAAGGGTCCTGGGGGTTTTACAGGGTAGTTAGCACTCAGCTAGCAAGTGATGGTCAAGCTGCTCTGGACAATTTGCAAGGAAGTGCTGGACATCTTACACTGTGGGTGCCAGGCCCTGGGATCATAGAGCTGAGCTGCTCTTGCCCAGCCTAGCTCTTGCCTGTCCAATTTGGTAACCTGTGGGCTCAGGTGTTCCGACCCAGAGACTGGGGCTCAGCTGAGGGTCAGGAGAATGAGGTGTTTTAAAGGGACAATTACCTGTTTAGGGGATTCCGGTTCGGAGTCCGGCTAAGGCGTTAGCACACTGGAGAGTTCCAACTTTTGGTGTTAGATGCTTTTGGTTGGCACAGACAGCAGGTGGGCAGTAGGCCGCTGAACTTGGGCCAGCCTTTCTTAGCCGGGATGACAGGAAGATGGCCTTCTGACAGGGGCCTCTCCCACATCCATACCGGATATGGCTACAGGGCAGTAGCCTGGTGGGGGATTATGGATCATTTTCAAGGATCCAGTCCTCTTGCAATTCTGTATGATGGTGAGTGAGCACGGGGTCTAATCTGGTTGGGGTCCCTCTGCTGGTCAGTTGCATGATAAGTGCAATGTCTTTTGGGACACTGTTACCCTCTGGGGAATGGTCAGCTCTTGCTGTACCTCCGGGTGGCTTATCAACTGGGTGAGGTATCACCCTCATGCTTTCTGGGCCAATTTGAGAACTTTTCTGCTCCACATTCAAATTTGCCATAAAGTGGTCACAAAATAAATCACTGGCTTCCTGGCCGGGGCCTTTAGCTTTGGAGGGGGCGCTTTCCTAATATGTTCCATGTCCTCTGAAACACCACTGCCCTTGAGTGAAGATGCAGCTCCAGCTACCCTCCCTTGTGGCTTTTTAACTGGGGGAGGCATCTCCCTCCGTATCTGTTTATTGGCTTGGGAAACTCCCTTTGTCCCTATTTAATGCCGGGAGCAAGGTCATCCATAATTCAGGCAAGTCCTTAACCTTTTCCTTTCCAGGCTTAATAACCTGTCTTCTTTCAGGCTCTTTGGGTACGTGGGGCATTTCCCTCACTACTTCTTTCCCTGCTTTGGGATTTCTCTGGTCCCTATTTAAGTTGGGGGTTTTGGGGAATCTATTTCAGATTCTAGGGGCCTTCTCTGGACCCCGTTTAATTCTACTAGCCTGGCTTCGGCCTTGCTCCCTTCGAGCATCTCTTGCTCGAGGTCTAGAGCTATCCCACCCTTTTGGGCCTCTGGACCTTCTCCAGCTTTCTGCCCTTCTACAGATTTCTACTGCTTGGTCTTGGCCTCTTTTTTGTCGCTGGCTAGCACCTGGCTGCCAGCCAAATTGTTCCACAGGAGGAAATCGATCATGCCACTGGTAGCTTAGGGACAATTCCCACTGTAATAGGGCCTGAAACAAGGGTCACTCTCTAGGTGGACCTTATGGAGGGGTGCAAACACAAATCCTCCTCCCACTCTGCAGATCAGTGCTTTGGCCTTCAGGGAGGAATTGGGGAAGTTTTAAGTTTCCCTCCAACATTAAAAACTGAGTGGCCCCTGTGCCCCGGAGCAGTCCGACAGACTTGCTCACGTTTTGGGACAGGTAGGGGGACACGATTCCTGGAAGGTCAAAACCCTGGAAACTCTCTGGGAGTTTGTCAGGCTAAGACACACTTAGTGCCATGTCCTCCAAAAGGGTAGGTTTCTGTAGCGAGAAGCTCTGCCTGATTTATTGCACGACTAATTGGGGGACTACTCATGTGAAACCCTACCAGGCCAACTGGCTTGCCTCGCAATCTCCAGTGTTCAGGTCTGGAATGGCCTATTTTGTTGAAATGAGAACACGCCGGCTTCCAGGAATTCTCCTTTTGGACTATAAGGGGCTTCTCGCACCCTCTTTTGTGTTTTCTAGTGGGGGCCCTTTCCTATCTAGGTCACCCTGCTTCTCTTTCCAATACTCATGGGCATAGTTTGGAAAGGGTCTGCCTGAGTTTACAGGCCTATGGGTGAGGTTATAGCTGTCTGCTCTGACGGCTGCATCCCTAATGGTGAGGTTCTCTGCTCCTGTAGGTGTATTCGCAGGTTGGAGGGTAGTGTATCTTTCCAGCTTTGGAATTTTGAGGTGTCTAATAGAGGAGCCTGCACCCCTTTTGTCCTTGCAGACAGGCCGTTTCCGTTGGCCAGAGCTCATAGACGCCGACAGCACAGAAGGAGGCCATTCGGCCCATCGTGTCCACGCTGGTCAACAAAGATCTGACTACACTAATCCCATTTTCCAGCGCTTGGCCCATCGCCCTGGAGGCTATGGCAACACAAGTGAATATCTAAACACTTCTTATATGTTACGAGAGTTTCTTACTTAACCACCCTTTCAGGTAGTGAGTTCCAGACTCCCACCACCCTCTGGGTGAAAAATTTTCTCCTCAACTCCCCTCTTAGCCTCCTACCTTTTACCTTAAATCTATGCCCCCTGGTTATTGACGCCTCTACTAATGGAAAAAGTGGCTTCCTATCCACCTTATCTATGCCCCTCATAATCTTATACACCTCTATCAGAACCCCTCTCAAGCTTCGTTGCTCCAAGGAAAAAAACCCCAGCCTACCCAATCTTTCCTCATACCTTAGACCTTCCAGCCCAGGCAGCATCCTGGTAAATGTCCTCTGCACCCTCTCCAGTGCAATCACATCCTTCCTATAATGTGGTGACCAGAACTGCACACAGTACTCCAGTTGTGGCCTAACCAGCGTTTTATACAGTTCCAGCATAACCTCCCTGTTCTTGTATTCAATGCCTCGGCTAATAAAGACAAATATTCCTTAAGCCTTCTTAACTACCTTATCCACCTGCCCTGCTACCTTCAGGGATCTATGGATGTGCACACCAATGTCCCTCTGATCTTTAGTCCTTTCCAAGATCCTACCATTCATAGTGTAACCCCTTACCTTGTTAGCCCTCCCCAAGTGCATTACCTCACACTTTTCTGGGTTGAAATCCATTTGCCACTGCCCTGCCCACCTGATCAGTCCATTGATATCCTCCTGCAGTTTACGGCTATCCTCCTTAATATTTACCAACCTACCAATTTTCATGTCATCCGCGAACTTCTTGATCATATCCTCTACATTTAAGTCCAAATCATTTATGTCCACCACAAACAACAAGGACCCCAGCACCGAGCCCTGCAGAACCCCACTGGAAACAGACATCTCAGTCACAGAAACATCTCTCTACCATCACCCTCAGCTTCCTGCCTCTCAGCCAATTTTGGATCCAACGTACCACTTTACCTTGGATCCCATAGGCTCTTACTTTCTTGACCAGTCTGCTATGAGGGACCTTATCAAAAGCCTTGCTAAAGTCCATGTAGATCACATCAAATGTATTACCCTCATCAACACTCCTGGTTACCTGCTCAAAAAATTTGACCAAATTTGTCAAACACGACCTTCCCTTAACAAATCCACGCTGACTATCCCTGAGTAACCCGTGTCTCTCCAAGTGCAGATATATTCTGTCCCTCAGGATTCTTTCTAGTGACTTCCCTACCACCGAGGTTAGACCGACTGGCCTGTAATTTCCTGGTCTATCCCTTCCTCCCTTTTTTAATAATGGGACAACGTTAGCAGCCCTCCATTCCGCTGACACCTCACCTGTGGCCTGAGAGGATTTGAAAATTACTGCCAGGGCCCCTGATATCTCTTCCCTTGCCTCCCTCAACAGCCTGGGATACATCTCATCCGGGCCCGCGGATTTATCCACTTTTAAGGCTGCTAAATCTGCTAGCACCTCCCTCCCTATGTTAATTTCCTCTAATATTTCACAGTCCTCCACCCTGATGTCTACATCTGCGTCGTCCTTTTCCATTGTAAAGACCAACATAAAGTATTCATTGGGGACTGCAACCATGTCTTCTGGTCCATGCACAGATTACCTATATGGTCCCTAATTGGCCCTACTCTTTCCCTAGCTCTGCCTTAGAAATGTAAAGGGTGTTAACGCATTTCTTTCGAATTTGATTTTCTGCAGGCACAGAGGGCATTAGCACCTCTTTAAAGGTAACTAAGTCCCTGCTGGTTTCTGAAGGTTAGAAATTCCTCTGAGATAAGTCATGGCTAGTCAGGGTAAATCCTTAGTTCATTTTTTTAAAAATAAAATAATTTTGTAGAGTAGCCAGGTTGACGTAGATATATATTTTCTTTCCTGTCTTCTGGACGGGACTGTATTGTTGCGGACAAGGAGAAGTGGCGGGTTAACTTTTACCCATTTTTCTCTCTTGTTGGCTGACCACAACAAGATATATTTTAAGAAGGAATGTTTTAAACCTTTTAAGTGTTGTCATTTTGAAGAATAGACATGAACAGGCTTTCTCGGTAAGTTTAAATCAAAAGAAAGGGAAACGTTTGTTTACGCAACAACCGAAAAGTAAAGGCAACAAAACACCCATTCCCTCAAACACTCAGGCACACATACACACAAAAAAGATGTGTTCTAGAGAGGAAATATGCACTTAGATTACTGGCAGAGCAACAAGAAACAAGTCATGTATTCTTAACCAATCGTTTAAGATGAAAAATGTTGCAGGCCTGAAGAATTCTTTGTCTTGGTTCTTTGAAGGCAA
This sequence comes from Cetorhinus maximus, assembly GCF_964194155.1. Taxonomy (NCBI): domain Eukaryota; kingdom Metazoa; phylum Chordata; class Chondrichthyes; order Lamniformes; family Cetorhinidae; genus Cetorhinus; species Cetorhinus maximus. The sequence goes on from NC_135885.1 coordinate 92,190,367, forward strand.
ATGGAGGTTGGAAATTTCTGGGTTTTTCATACAGAATTGTTGCTCAGCTTCTGTAGAGAAGAAATATAACCTTGCAGGCGAAAACAAATTAGCCCCTCTTTTCACTGAGGTAACTGACTGTTCGAGGCAGGGTACCTTTCTTCTCATTGGGTGATGATTTCTCTGTGTTGCTGGTCCTAGACTGCCTTGCTGGATTCTCTTGTGGAGTAATAAGGTGTCAACCCCTTCTCCTGTTAGTTTTGGTCATGTGATGGCAGTTTCAATGTGTCCCTTGTCCACATAATAGGTTGGGGCCGAGGTGAATGGTACACAATGGGCGGGGGGGGGGGAATGATTGATATCCCATCAACATACCAGTTATGATTAACTCAATGAAAGATCTCATTTGACATTCCTTCTTCATTGTTCCAACAGATTTGGTATACATTGTCTTTTAAATCCCTTCCCTTGAAATGGTGAAGGACAGTCAATTTCCACCTGAAAAACCGATTTGCATTTTTAAGTAACTTCCTAGACATATTGGGTGGAATTTTCCCAGAATTGCACTAAGTACGGTAGCGGGCGGGTAAAATGGAGTCCTACCCGCCGATGAAAATGGCGGGTTTTCACGCCGTATTGTCCCAAGCCTGCCTCATTATTTATTCATCCCCAGGAAACACGGAGTTTCCACGGCGGGGGGGCTCTCATTCGCCCACTCATCATCACTCTGCTGTTGCATTACGCCGGCCGCCATCTTTAAAAGGCAGCCACCAGCAAAGTGCTCATCGCCACCAACTCACCACTGCTGCCCGGTGGACATGGCCAGCAAAGGAAAAAAGACTGCAACCCCCCGCTTCAACGACGGGTCTCTTGAGCAACTGCTGGATGCTGTGGAAGCCTGCCGGGATGTGCTCTACCCCTGCTCTGGTTGCAGGATGGGCAGCAAAGCCACCGACCCAGCTTGGGAGGCAGTGGTCAGCGCAAATGCCCTGCAGAGGAGTACAGCCACCCAGTGCCGCAAAAGGATGAATAATCTCCTCCATTCCACCAGGGTAAGTCACTCTTTTCATCACTCCCAACTCACACACTCACAAACCCACCACGCACCCACAGGGCCCTCACTCACTGCCAGTGCAAGGGGCATCACCAATTCACTCTTTCACACGCACTGCCATTGTTCTCATCCCGTCCATGGGACCACTCACCACCCACACACACCAGGCATACTTATCATCTGGCCCGGCAGGCATCTTGATACACTCTTCCCATCTCTATACATGCAGGACAAACTGGCTCACAACAGGAGGGAAAGGTTGCAGACTGGCGGAGGGATGCCGGAGATCAAAGTTCTGACAGAATTCGAAAACAGAGCCGTCCAGCTGGCAGGTAATGACCGGGACCGGTCCTGTGCTGACAGTGAGGTTGGTGCTGCTCTACCAAGTGAGGATCCAGCAGTGCAACATCCATCAGACAACCATGCTGTGAGTGATGTGTCTGTCCTCTTTCACAAACCACTGCCATGCACTAATTATCTCCCTTTGCTTTCGCAGGCATATCTGCCAAACAGCCACAGAGTCCATGACCCAGGGCCTCCAATCAAGCTCCGAAGAAACTCCTGAAGAGGAATCTGAAGGCACCCTCCCTGAAGTCCTGTCACAGCGCTCACCCACACCCTCCACCAGTGCAGAGACACACACCTTAGTGGAACCTAGCTTTAGAGTAGCCTTGGGATCACAATCTGGGGAGCACCTCACACTTTCTGATCCACAACAGTCGGAGGCAGGGACTTCCCAGGTCCCCGGCACCCGGAGGACTGCTGGAGGCCAGAACTTTGCTGAGTCCAAGTCAGATGACAAGCCTCTGGACTCAGTCATGTCACAGTTGCTGGAGCTGCAAAGGTAATCTAGGGAACATCAGGAAAGGATGTCCGTTGCACTCCTCAGATTGCAAGGCACAATGGAAGAATTCGTCCATCTTCAGGCTGAGGTGATAGCGCCAGCATTGCAACGCACTGAGGTTAAAACTGGCAGGATGGTGGCCGCCATGGAGACCTTGGTCCAGGACTTCACTCCTGCACTGTTACACGGGCCTAACTCCAATTCTGATGTCATAGGTGGTCTCCAATAGTGTGTACACTAGAGGGGTGCTGGGCAGCTCGATCTCACTCCAGCTACCCCTTCCTCTCGGAGTCATCCAGGGGCCCTTGGGCACCCATAGGGAGGAGGATCAGCAGGTGTACACTCCAGGGCCATCCACCCAGGTGTTTCTGGCACTGCAACGAGAAGAGGAGCTGGCTGAGGAGATGGAGGACGCCGCCGACGGGGATGAGGGTGAGAGGATCCTCGGTGGTGACAATGACGGGGATGAGGCTCTCGCAGTGGATAGACGAGGCAGACGCGCTAGGGGGGCCCTCATTGTGGAAGATGACGACGACCCCGTAGATCCTCACATCGCAGTTGTGAATGTTTGACGCTGGTCTGGCTTATGCTAGTGCCAATACCCTCTGTGAGGACGCTCTTGTCATGGACATGCAGTGGAGCCCTAAGAGTCGCTCGATCACAGGAGGATAATGACAACATGCAGCGAGGACACTCCATAGATCTTCACGTAGTTTCTGAGAATGTCTGACTCCTGTCTGGCTGAGGGCAGCTGGATTGCGCTCCTTGATCAGGGCCATCTCAGAGATGCAGCCCTGAAATTTTAGATGCATCTGATGCTGTGTCCACCTTCAGCATCTCAGCCCTTCAGGAGCTGGTGCACAGCATCACTGGGTGCAGATGCTGGTGTGATGATGGCCAGCCCCACCTTAAAGGAGCTGAGAGCACACGGAGAGTATGAGAGAACTCATGGGTATATTTGTGGGTGGCGGATTGTGAAATCCCACAGAGGTCACCTGTGGAGCCCTGAAAGGAGCCACTGGCATGGAAATTGAGTGCCGCGATCAGTTTCACAGCCATTGACAGTGGATGACTTCAATGTCCCCTAGGCGTCAAGTCCTGCAGTAAGTGGCAGACAGCGTCGATAGACACTGGGTGTCGCTAGGCACCGACCAGCCACAGCTCGCTGTTGCTCCTGGGCAGCGTGTGCAGGAGCCCCTGCTGCCGCTTATTCATGAGGTTGCTGCACCTGGCTGCACAAAGGCAGGAACCTCATTCACTCTCTCCTCAGTCTTCTACGGTCTCTGTAGGCCATCAGGCAGACAGCTAGGTCACCAGGATCCATGATCCTGCCGTGGTCCTCCTGCAGCATGAAAGAGAGAGAGAAGTTATTATCATGGCTGTACTTAGCACCTTTCCTGGCCCTGTGTGACCACCCCTTAACCCTTCCCGGAGAGTGCTGGTCACCCCTCAGATGGCCAGAGATGAGTGCGCTACATGCTGCCCTGTCAACCTGCGATGTGGGGGACATTGGTCCAAACCAGGATGCTGAGATTGGAAGAGGCTATGAGCACCTCCAGCAATGGCTGCTACGTGGCCAGGAGATTGTACAACGTGTGCAGTCCAACTGCCCCGCTGTCCAATAAAGTGGTGGCGGACTCAAAATCTGTGCCGGGGGGTTCGGGGGATGGTGTAAGGTATGGAGCACTTTGTGGCCCTTTGGTGCCTCTGTATTGCTTGCATGGGCAGGCAGGCTAGGAGCCTGACCCCAATGATATCACTGTGGCTGTGCCTGATCTGTCTCAGTTGCAGAGGCATGGTGCACGTGGCCTGCATGTCGTTGTGAAACACTTCAGCTTGCTTTCCCGCCGATGTGGACGGATGATACAACCGGGTTCCAAGAGCCTGGCAGGATGGCCTTTTAATTATATGCTGATGTATTACAATTAGCTCCCCGCTGACCGATGACAGGAAACGTGGCCCGCCTTTAGCAGGCTGAGCAGACAATTGCAACCTGTCTTCACGCCGTCATGAAGCAGGTCGTGCCATATTTCTCGCGCATGCTACATATCACACCCGCCGCCAGCGGTCTCGGCAAATTCCGTCCATTGTCTCTATCTCTCCAGAAACGACAAACCAGTCACCTGACTTTCCGGAAACCATTTTAAGAGAGTACAGTGTCCATTATTCCATTTTGCTTCCCTTTTAAAAATAGAGTCCACAGCCCAACTATCTGTGCGGGCATGACTTGACCACTACAATATCAAGAAAACCTCCCATCTCCTTAAGTGCTCGGTGTCTCTACTTCTATGTCAAGGTCGCCTCCTGGCTGATTACATTTAAAGCTCATGCTGCAAGAGCAACACGGCTCACTTTGTAGGGTCAGGACCTGGAATTCACCCAGATATCAGGCTTGTGAGCCCATATTGAAAATCAGCCCCAAGACTTAGATGAGAATACCAAGTGTAATGCATCCTATTTTGTTAATGTTACAAAATTAGGAGGGAAACTAAGATGTGAGGAGGGCGCAAAGAGGCTACAAAAGGATATAGACAGTGTAAGTGAGTGGACAAAATCATGGCAGAAGGTATATAATGTGGAGAATTGTGAAGTTATCCACTTTGGTAGGAAAATAGAAAAGCAGAATATTTTTTAAGTGGTGGGAAAGGTTGGTATTCAGAGGGACCTGGGTGTCCTTGTACAAGAATCACAATTAATGGGCAAGTACAGCAAGCAACTAAGAAAGTAAATGGTATGTTGGTGTTTATTATAAAAGGAATGAAATACAAGAAGTCTTACTGCAATTAGTAAAACCTTGGTGAGACCATAACTGGAGTGGTCTCCTCACCTAAGGAAGAAATTGGAGAGAATAATCAGTTCACTAAACTGATTCCTGGAATGATGGGCTTGTCCTAAGGGAAGATATTGAGTGGTCTAGACCTCTATTTTCAAGAGTTCAGAAAAATAAGAGGTGAAATAGTTGAAATGCTAAAGGGGCATGACAGGGTAGATGATGTGAGGATATTTCCCCTGGCTGAGAAGCCTAGAATGCCAACCTTTGTGCCTCTACCCACTCCTCCATGGCCCTTCATACCCTCCATGCCAAGCCATGCCCCCGACCTACCACCCTTTGCCATTACACTATCCATGCCAACTCACCCAGTATCCACCATGGGCAGACCTCACAACTCATCCTGAGATTAAATAAAATAAAGCTCTTATGTGTCTATTGATGAATTCACGATTAAAAAAAACCACACTGATTAAAAAAAACCCAATCACTACACTTCCTTCAACTACTTAATCCGTTATTAAAGCAAGCATTTGTATTCATAGCCCCACTTCAAAGATTGTATAAGCACTTGTAGCTGTCAGTCAAACTGTGAATTGACAGGCACCTCACTGTGATAATGATAGGTTGTCAATTCAGTCATTCAGCACAAATCCTGTAATGACAACGCTCAAGTTTATGCCAACAGACCGAGTGAAATAGCAAGCACTTTTTTTTCATGTGGCACAGAGTTTTTCTTCCAAAAAAATTAAAGGTCAGGAAATTTAAATCCCTTGACAACCTAACAGTTCCCTTGACAGCTTTACAATTCCAATCAGCTTGACAGTTCCAATGGGTTTATCCACTTCTTACACATCTTCATGTCTTCTTTTAAGCAACCCAAAGGGCACCTTACCTCTTTCAAAAGGCACTTGAAATCTCCCAAAGAGCACCTGATCTCTCCCAAAGTTGTCCCTGGGCCCATCCAAAAGGGTACCATATCTCTCCAAAGAGCTCAGGCAGTTTTAGACCTTCTGCACGGCCCACAGCTCACAAGCCTATTTTAGACCTCCCAGTTATGAAAATCGGATCTGTTTGAAGGCAGCTGCACTTCAATATGTAAACCACGGATGTGAAAACTACAACCCGTTCCCACCCCCGCTCCCCACCCTCCCCTGGTGAAAATGGTAGGCGCCGGGTTCAGGAGTGGTACTTCCAGATTTCGGCGCCATTTTCGATAAAACAGAGACACTCTCTGTCATGGTGAAAATTCAGACCACAATATTTGTAATGCTTGCAAAAGTGCATTATACTCAACATGATAAATTCACCCTATTAGCATAGTTCAACTAAAATATTTAAGATTTTTTGTTTTAAACCTATCTTCAAATATTTGCACAGAACTAATGTATCAATATTAAGTTCATATTATGATCTTTTTATTCAGCTGGTTATTGACCAGACCACTTGCTACATCATAGAGGAGCATTATCACTTTATTTTCTTGCTGCTACACATAGGTTTTTTTAGGTAAAATTAGCTAACATTGAATTCAAGGAATATATAATAGATAATTTGTTTGCTTCAAATGACAGATGATCTCCTGAGACAGTGATTCCATTTAAATTACATACAGTAAATAAAGGTCAACAATGTTCTCAACCTTTCGCAGGTGATTTGTTTAGATAAAACCTTCGTTTTCTGATATAAACCTGCTTGTCTGTAAAACAAAATGCCAATACAGGAAGTATTAGCTTTTGAGATGTGTTAAAGAATGATTGATTGCATTAATGCCAGTCTCATCATCTCTGTGAGACTAGTGGAGTGGAGAGAGAACATGACAAGAATGTGACATAAATAGTAGATTGCATTGACCTTTATTTCTGATCTGTGGAATAAGTCTTTTCATTTTCCATGACAACTGTTCAATCAGCACTGCAGTCTATTAGCAGTGGAGCTCTTTAACATGCAAAAACTAGCAGGCAGTTCTAGTTGTTATGCATCTCATTGTGTGACAAAATCTGTTCAATGTAGCTGTTGATCTTCCCCACTGAAAGCAATAGTCACAGGTGAATCAATTCAACTTTGGTCTTTATTTAATGGCTATGAGCAAACCTAAAACATGACTAATCTTGGTAAAAAAAGAAAGCTGATTTATGACAAAGTTAAGGGCTTGTCTAGTTCAGAAATTGCTGGTTTTAGTCATAACATAGTGATCTTCCCCTGTTCTCTTTGACATTGCTATGGTAACCCTCAGGGCTGATAAAATTCCCTCAATCCTTTTCCACAGAGGGTGATGAGACAGGCGTGATGGATAGCCTGCTGGAGGCCCTGCAGTCAGGTGCTGCATTCAGAGACCGAAGAAAACGGACACCAAGGCCTAAAGGTGAGTTCTGTACCTATTTGATGTTGCTTCTAAGGGAGTTAAGGCAGATAGTGCTCATGCTTTTCCCCAGAAAATAAACTTTTTAGAAAAGAGACTAAAATTAAGAGGCATGGTACTGTGGGGCACAGAACCTGTCAATGCCAGGAGCGTACTTAATCTTCCTCTTCTGATGGCTAATGTCAGAAAGATGTTAATTCCACTTGGCTGTTGTCAGTACTTGTTTGCAAATCAATGCTGTGAAGTAAACTTTGTGTGCTCATTATGACAAGTTTCATGTTCAGAAACATATGTAACTCATCCCTGTAGCCTTGATACAATTAACTATCAAAATTCACAAAGTCTCTCAATGAATGAAGTGTTTAATTTATGTGCCTGCTATTTGTAACCACTAGAGAATATCCTAAAAATTATACATTTTTCAATATTTTGACACATTTTACTATTAACTGCCATTTCACTTTCATTACTTTGTTTTTTGGCTCTTACAGATACTCGACAAAGTACAAGTCCAAATTCACAATGGCCTGTTTTGAAGACTTGGAACCAGGGTAAAAATGACTTTCTAATATGCGTGCTTCTTTCTTCAATTGTGCCCAATTCACCTGAATTATTTGCAAGACTTTTGTATTTTCCATCTACTTTCATACAAATGAACCACTTTAAATTGCTGTATTTCAATTTTTGCACACAAGAGGGATCCACTCAAAGCTGCCTTTCATACACAAATTTTTTTGGTTTAATGCAATTTCATTTATCATGTCATTAAGGCCTAGTAAACACTTTATTCTACAAGTGGGCTTTGAAAAAATTTTGAAGAATTTTAAATTAAGATTGAGAGTAAAAATCAATGGACTAAAGAGCCCACTAGGCTATGTTCAAACCTCTTCCGATCTCACAGATACTATATTTTAGTGAAGTAAGCTTCATCTTCTGGTCAATAAAGCCCATTTAACGTTGCATCTTCTGTTTACCTCGTATGCCAATTATCTGGATTGGGTCCCAACTTTCCATAAATGTAATTTAATTTGTCATTCTATTCATAGGTCTTCGTGAATATTGTGCATCTTTCCCTGCGCGTTTAGCTCAGCTCTTTCTGTATTTGTCAGTCATTGAGTTAAAACAGAATTCAGACAATTACTCTAATGTATATATAAGCTATTTTCCATGATAATTTAGGATTTCGCAGCACAATTTGTGCTACTTTGGATTGATCAACCCAAATTAATTCCAAAATATGGACTGGATTACCGGCAATATCAAAGGTGGAAATGCGGTGCGTCCTGTCCTGCAGGGATGCATAGAATCTTAGAAAGGTTACAGCACAGAAGGGGGCCATTTGGCTTATCGTGTCCATGCAGGCTCTCTGTAAGAGCCACTCAGCTAGTCCCCATCCCCTGCCTTTTCCCCATAGCCCTGCAATTTTCTTCTCTTCAGATAAATACTCAATTCTCTTTTGAAAGCCACAATTGAATCTGCTTCCACTACACTTGCAGGCGATGCATTCCAGATCCTAACCACTTGCTGCATAAAAATGTTTTTCCTCATATCACCATTGCTTCTTTTGCCAGTCACCTTGAATTGGTGTACTCTAATTCTCGATCCTTCTGCTAATAGGAATAGTTTCTCCCTACCTTCTCTGTCCAGACCCCTCAAGATTTTGAACACTTCTATCAAATTTCCTGACAAGGGCCATGTAACTTTCAGGACCAACACTCACTGCACTACTGCGAACTTGAAAGCTATTGAAGCTTCAAAATCAAGTTTTAATCTCAATGTATGGCATTTGGTGAATTTCTGCAAAATCATTGCTTTTACTTTTTCTTTCATATTTTGTTACTTGTTTTTTGCCCAGTTAGTATGTTAGGAAAAAATATTGCCTCTATTTTGAGTTAACTTTGTTACTTCCTTTGTTGGAATGGCATTGAAATTTACATCTTTTAAAGGAAAAAAATTGTTAACTATTTGGAGTAAATGATTTTTTCAATCATCTTCTCTATCAAAAAAGAAATTTAAGGTTTGAAAATGTCCTGATGCATGTTAATGATTGTTCTGTTCAAGCCAGCACTCTGTCTTTTGTGCAACTTGTTAATTTAATAAAAATGCACAGCACAAAAATCCTCCACAAGAAATGCACCAAAATGAGTGGAGCTGGGGGAGTAAGTGTTGCAGTGTGCTCTCACTTCAGAGCAGAATCTCATCAGAGTCTGCATCCTGTTCAATAGGCCAACATTCTTGCTTTTGCTTGCTGTAGGCATACAAAGGAAATTGTGGTAGGAAATTAATTCAGCCCAATTCCCAACTACATGCTTCTCAAAGCTGCACATACTTGAACTCACATTGATTGAAAGCCTCATTACAAGAAACCTTAAATGTAGGTCATACGGCAAGCAAAAATATGGCAATGATGGACCCTGTGGAGCCAGGGGTGCTATTCAGAGTTTGCGCTAAAGTAAATTATTGGATCAGAACAGAGATAATCTTAATCTGCACTGGATTCTTGCTATTTCTGGTGTTGAAATGCTAGATTCTGGTACCAACCAACAAAGTTCCTAACTGTTCCATTCACTGTGATACTATTCCTCACTATGAAGATCAGCCAATCATGAAAAAGCTAACCATTTAAGGTAACACAATTGCTATCCCATTTACCATAATAACCTTTACTGCTTTCAGTGTGTTTTGAAGAAACTATGAAATACGAACAGTGTTTACAGAGCACAGAAAATCAATAGTGTACTGGGCATTTTTTGTTAAACATATTCTAGTAAAGTAACATCATATTTGTCTCTGTGGATAGTTGAAATTGATTGTAAATTTTCGGTTTTAACAATAAGTACTTTGTTTCCTTGTTGTGAAATGACATTCCTTCTTCATAAAAACAAGTCAAAAGATTTTTTATTTTGCTGAATTATCAAAAACATCTGGCAGCAAAAATAAGTGAAGGACACAGTCCTCTAAGGGATTTACAATGCACTCTTCCAATGCAAAAGGACCACCAATCGTGGGGGAAAAGCACCCTGACTGTGTTCTACTTGCTCTGCCGTTCGCTACAGCTCACTGGCTAATCTGTTTCCAGGCTTTCTCTGCTGGTTGACATCAGCTCTCGCTATGTTTGTCAGTCACTGAGTTAGAACAGACTTCAGGCAAATAATGTAAAGTTTATAGATTTCACAGTAAAATATACTTGCTGACCTTAAGTTAAATATTTATTCATTTCTATTACATATGAATAATACTAGACCTACTGTGTCACCATTCCTGGTTTTGCTCATTTAAAAAAATATTGACATGATTTAAAAATGGTGTTATGCTAATAGCAAGCACCAGAAGACCATGATTTTAAACTGTGGTGCAAGTTGAGCGAGAATTTCAAAGTATCACCACAACAGTAACAGAAGTTAAGAGAACATTCATTGAGAGATCTGTGTAGTTCAGAAAATCTCCTAAGGCGATAAGTGTTTGCATTTCAAAACTCAATGGTTGCTATTACTAGCTCAATTTGCATGTGTTAGATTGAGAATGAGCTACAGTATCCTATTGTGACATTTTTACTAAAGCCATGTTAGAGAAGTCAGTATGTTTTATAAAATAATTGTTCCACATGAAACAGGAAAACAAATCCTAACTAATCCCCAATTTAATATTTAAAAATCAATAGTGAAATAAGCAGTGACTTTATAAAATGTTCACACAATCGTCATGAATGCAGTAATTTGTGATCATCAGTTATATTAAGATAGATTTACAGCAGGTCATATGCAAACTTACAGCTGATCATTATTTTCCAAACTATATCTTTCATGTCCTTTTATTCTGGACATAGATGTACTGAATCGACTTAGTAATGTAACAATGACGTAAAAGGCATTGCCTCAAAGTGCGCTAAGAATTTTTATGTGTGTGTCTATGTATGTAGCCCCCTTTTTTAAATTAGCAAATTATTCAATTGAAAAATCAGCAGCAAAGATTTAGGATGGAGACAAAGTACAGTGGCTGGCGGGAAAGCCGGCAGTTTCCTCTGGCCGGTATGTCAGGTTGCCACACCAGAATGTCCACGTTTCAACTCATTATGTATGCATGAATGAACATATCATATCTCGTGGGGCAGTGCACACTGGGACTCGCCCACCCCGCCATTACCTCACTGGATTGTATTTCCGGGGAGCATATTTAAATGCACCTGCACATACATTCACTCTTTGCAGCCCAGGACATGTTGTGGCAAACGCCGGAATGGCCTCCAGAAAAGCCAAACCATGTGTGCCCAAGTTTGGCGACAAGGAACTGGCAGTCAAGGACCAGCAGGACATCCTTTACCCTTGTGGTGGGAGCCGGAGGTCCACCCTCCACCATGGCTCGGGAGGAAGTCACCAGGGTGCTCAGCGTCTGCGCTCCTCAGAAGAGGCCCACTATCCAGTGCCAAAAGGGGATGAATGATCTCATCCGCTCCACCAGAGTAAGCCAACCATCTTCTCACTCTCAACTCACTCTCTCATAAGGCCATTAGGCATTCACAGGGTTACAATCCATTGGGATCTCTCACACTACCAGCACAAGGGACATCATCATTGATTCTCTCACACACACGTTGACATCTTCAACTCTTGTCACATTCTGCACAAGTTGGATCTTCAGCTCTTACAGAGTTCCACTCAGCACACACAGCAGGCAGGCATGCTTATCACCTGCTTTGGCATTCATCCTGCTCAGTCTGTCCATCTGCCTTTATGCAGGACAAGATCACCCACAACAACAGGGAGAGATCCCAGACAAGAGGGGGAATGCCAGAGCTCAGGCCACTCAGCCCTTTGAAGAGCAGGCAACAGAGCTGGCTGGCGAGGACAGGGACCACTCCTGTGCCGAAGGCGAGATTGGCGTCTCCCAACAAGCCAGTGAGGCCCCATCCACTAGTCTTCGCCCACCCACCAGAACTGTGAGTGCTATTTAACGTAGGTGACTATCCAGCCAATCCCTAATTATCTCTTCCTCCTATTACACTCACCAGCAAGAAAAGGAGGAGCACACCGCCAGCAGCCCCAGCCCCCAAACCACCTTGGTTGAGGTTCCTGAGGTCCCACTGAATGTAGAGCCGTCACTGCTTTCACCTGCAATCTCCACCGGCACAGACGCATACCTCAGTGGGACCTAGTTTTAAAGCAGGCTCGGGGTCACCGTCTAGTGAGCACAGCATAGATTATGGTCCACAGCAGGCAGGAGCAGGGACAGCCAAAGTTACTGACACTCGGAGGACTGCTGGAGGCCAGGCTCCTGCTGAGTCCAAATATGAGCCTCTGGAATTGGCCCTCAGAGAGATGTTGGAGCTCCAAAGATATGGAGGGGTACAGCAGGGTTGTCAGAGGCTGTTAACAGGGCATAGCAGTTAGCAGGCTGCCTCCACCTCTGCTGAGGATGTCAGGGATGCACCAAGACATAGCAGTAGAGTCAGAAAAATTAAGAAATATTGAGAGCACAGCGGTGGCATGGGTGTTCATTCAGTGTATTTACTTTGCACTGCTGTAAATATATTTTGCTTATCTGAAATTCTCAACTAGTGAACGGCTTTTCTGTCAGATGCAATGCTCCGAGGTCATACAAGTGTGACTCTTGCCCTCCACCACCCCACATTTATCTCCCATCATATCCCTCAGGTCTATGGTGTCTCGCACAATCTCAGTACAGTGCATCACCTTTCTGTCCACATCAGCGACATGAGCAAAGCTTGTAGTTCTATCGACATGGTGATTGGACAGTGCATACCTTAGACTTGGGTCAGAGGATCATATCATGTGGCCTCATGAATATCAATTTTAGTTGTGTTTATTCCCCTGATGCTGCTATACTGGAGACTGGTCTATGTGGATCTTCTAGGTTTCAATGTTGACCCGCATTGGAGTCATTCTAACTTGGTCTTTCTTTCAATGGCCTCCATGTAATGTCTGTCAGGCTTGGTGTGAGTTACATTTCAAGTCATAGTCAGGGACCTTAGTCACTCATGGCAGCCCATAGCGTGACGCCATGACCACGCATACAGCTAGACATCACCCCTATAGTAGTTCCCACTCTCCACCTACAAGATGCAGAGCTAGGAACCTAGCTAACACTTAGTGACTCCTGAAATGTCTGCTAGATGGCCACGACTATGCGAAATTAGAGGTGTGTGTCTAGGCTCCTGATGCCAGGCTATTAAATGGGAGGGTGCTGCTTTGGACCTGAAGGTCTGGCTAGCATGGCTTGACATAGTCCCTGAACTAGCTCTCCGATGGGCAATCAACATGGTTACCTGATTGTGACAGTGCCATCAATGTTCCAAGTTTCCTTGTGTATATCTGAAACTGCTGGAATGAAAATGCGGAGGCCTCAAATGGGATCAGAATGAAGCTCCACTACATGTGCTGTGTGTGTTTTATTATCAACAAAGTTACTAAGTAATGCCTAAATGTTGTGTCAAGATTTACTGAGCCACCTCACACCCAGGTGCCAAGGCAATGCTGGGTGTGAATTTGGGAAGCTCCAGACGCAGGCTGGGTCATGAATTCTTGTCAAGAATCACATGATGGTGCTGCTGAAGCTCTCTCTGTGCACACAAAGTTGACCTGACTCGCAGGCTCACATCCATGACTGAAAGTGACAGATGACAGCGCCTTAAAGAACAATCTCATGCTGGGGACTCTGTATGAGGATGAGGCCAGAACATTATTCTTGCATGAGGGATGGCCTGTGGAGAGATGCTGCAGTCCGGATTCAGATCAGTCCCCAGACATTCATGTGAGAGCCAGAGATTGATGATTATCCTCATTGAGGCGCCTTGCAACACTCCAGGCACACTGCCATGAGTGCACTGAGGTTTGCAGTGCTGCTTCTACCTCTTGCAGGCTGCCGTAGGCAGTGAAATGTTGATGTGATGCTTGAAAAAGATTGCACCATGTCTAATTTCCTCATAGTGAGAGCTGGTGGAGTTCTTATCCCAGAACAGAACGGTCACATGCTCCAGAGGATGCCTAGCCATCCAAGTTTGAGGCCATTGTCACGCAAGATTGTGACTACTCTCTGAGATGTCCTTCATTGAGATGCTGAGGATAGCAAAGAAGGTGTTAATGTTGAGCCTGCATGGAGGGCACAGGTGAAAGCAGCTCATATGAGCTAGTCGTCTTCATCATCCTGGAACCTTGTGGCTGTAAGCATCTCATGAGCACATCTGGCCCATACTATTGCCTCTTCCTCTGGGGCCTCATTGAGCTCATCCCTCTCGACGTCCTCCTCATCGGAGGAGACGTGCAGCTCTTCCATCTCTCTATCTGGCAACTCATCCCCCCTTTGGAGCTCCAGGTTGTGTAGAGCACATCAAACCAAGATTATGTGGGACACCCTCTGGGAGAGTGCCGCCTGACTAGTCCAGACATCGGAAATTCATCTTCAGCATGGCAAAGGTCTGCTCAGTCGAGGAGCGTGTCACAGATTGAGCTGCATCATACCTCTCTTCTGAAGCACTTTGTGTCTCCTGAAAGGGCGTCATTAGCTACGTCTTTTGGAGGTAGCCTTTATCACCGATGAGCCAAGCCTGAGTGCGCTGAGGGCCCTCAAAAATCTGTCGCACCAGCGAGTGACTCAGGATGTAAGAGTCGTGCAGGCTCCCAGGGTATCTCGCAGAGGCATGCATAATCTGCTTTTGGTGGTCACGGATCAGCTGCATGTTGAGGGCGTGGAAGCCTTTTCTATTGACCAATTGTTGTGGCTGCTGCCAGGGAGCCCTTAATGCCACATGTGTGCAGTCAATGGCACCCTGCACCTGTGGGAAGCCTGAGATCGCTGCAAATCGCACTGCTCTGGCAGCCTGGCTGGCTTCATCAAGGGAGAACTGGATGTAATTGTGTGCCTTACTGAATAGGGTGTCAGTGACCTCACAGATGCATCAATGAGTGGAGGATTGTGATATTCCACAGAGGTCCCCAGTGGAGCCCTGAAACAAACCATTTGTAAAAAGGTTGAGTACAGCGGTCACTTTTAGTGCCACTGGCAATGGAAGGCCTTCCAAGCCCTGCAGTGTCAGATCTTCCCAAAGAACTTGGCAGATGTGAGCCACCATATCCCTTGACAAGCGAAGGCGACAAGAGCACTGTGTCTTGCTTATCCAAGGAAATGAGAAGCATCTTTGGTACATTCTGGGTTGCGCCAAATGCCTCCATGGAATTAGTCTCCGCCTCAGCTTCTGGGTCTTGCTGGGGCCCCACTGGCCCAAGTTCCTCAGGGTGAGGCTCTTTCCTTTGGCCTGCCTAACAGCAACGGGCCCTTCTTCTCCTCAGTTGCATGAGGGCCATGAAAAAAGCAGCGTTGCCTGCTGCCTCCATTCGGCACTCCTCTTCGTCTCTGTGGAAAAATTGATCAGAGACGTGATTGAACATAACCCTGCAATGATCACCATCCATCGCCAAGCTAGGGAGTGATTGTGAAGCCCTTCAGCTGCCCTCATTCCAGGCATTCCATCCCCAGATCCTCCCTTGCAGCTGTCGCACAGGCTTAAGGATCACTGGAAGCTGCCTGCCGCCCACCGTGCTCACCCCAGGCCCCTGGAATTACAGCGCTTTCACAAAGGGTGTTGGATCTAGAAGAGTACAGCCAGATGATATGAGTCTCAGTCAGGGCACTGTTAGGCTGGCTCCTATGGAGTAGACTGGAGCCCAGCCTTGCACTAATGTAATGACTGTAATCGTCGAGGCATGTAAAGACTGAGCTCTAAGCTGCAATGTGTAGAGGTCTTGGGAGCATTTTACATATGTACTTTAGCCATTGCCCCTTTACAGTTGGATCCTTCTAACCTTTGTGTATTCCTATCAGAGGGATAAATAGTCATTCATACCCAATCAACATTTGTCCCCAAGCCTTAATGGATTCCCACAAGAATGCACACCATGAGTTAAGGTACCCAAATCCTTCAACTGGCATTTAAGTCTTCCTAACATGTCTCAGCTGTTCTCCGTGTCCTGAAGCGGAAATTATTATACTGCCACTTCAGTTGGCCCAAAAGTGCAGTAGCCGACTCCTCCCACAAGCCCTTAGACCCCTCCCCGACGATTTTTTCCTAGGTTATTTTTCAACTGCGTCATTCCATCGGCTGGCGAATTGGTGCTGCTCCGCATCTACTATGAGACCAGCTTCCAACCCCCCCGGAATGTCCAAGTTCCTCCTCTCATCCTGGAAGAGCATCATGTGCAGGTTTCCCTCCCTCCGATCACTCTCCTGCCTCCCCCGCTAATCCTGGATCTCATCATGATTGTTGTTGATATCCCTCTCTTCTCCCCTGAACTGTTTTATGTGGATGTCCCGATGCCCCATTTTGAGGCCCTATACACAATGACCTACCAAGACCCCCCCTCCGCATCACGAGGCCATCAAGTGCCCCCACCCCCTTAGTTACCAGTTCCCCATTTACAGGCCACAGATGCCTCCCCTGACTGTGACTGTGCCGTCTGCAGCCCAGTACCAAGCCACCAACCCCCAGGACCCAAATGTGTGAGGGACTGACCTCGTCCTGCACACCATGCTATCCACAACAGACACAGTACAGACAGACCCTCCTCTCCCCTGGACTGAGACCAGGATATGTGTGCTAGGCACAGCTTTGTAGCATGGCACACTCAACCCCAGTACTGCCTTTGCTGTCTGGCCCTGACATGATGTGCTCTACCCCAGGACTGCCTCAGATTTATGCACCCTCTTCCTTTCACTACCACTGCGCGCCCCACTCCCAGTCACGTGTCTCTGTCCACCCCTTTTTTCTTGTGCTCCAGTTAAACAACGCCCACCACCCACCCCCCAACAGCCCCCAGGTCATGCATCTCTGTCCACCCCTTCCCTCCCGGGTCCCAGGCAACCTCCGCCCACAGTCAAACGTGTGCCTTCCAGCCCCTTCCCTTGCCCCAACCCCTTCCCTTGCCTTTGTCTAGTCTTATCTCACCTGAAGTCAAATGTTTACCTTCCAGCCTCTTACCTTCCTGCTGGTCTTGCCTGAACAGCCTTGGCAAGGAGTTGGAACAGTTCCGAGCACAGCTCGGTGGAAGGTAGGCATCTGCTGCATGCACGAGCCTCAAAGTTGCGAGCGATGTGCAGTTCGCCAGTTATATCTAGTCATGCTTCACACCGGTCTAATTAGCTGCTGGTGTGGCCATTTTATTTGGGAGTGGGAGCGTGATTCCGGCTAGCTGGGTTTTTAATGAGCATTTATGAGATGTATAGGCTTGCAAATACAGTTCCCAACATGGCTCAGCGGCAAACCAACCTGCCTTGAAAGTCAGGAGCGGAAAATTGCAACCCGTTTTCACTCCGGCGGGCAACTGACTTTTAGCCGCACTCCGGATTTTCCAGTCCTGCCCGTCCCATGCCTGCTGCTGGTGGGACTGGAAAATCCCACCCTAAGTCTTAAACAAGGTAGATTTTTTCAGTACAAAAGTACTGTTGTAAGTTACTTAGGTAAAAATAATAAAGTTACTCATTCTGCTTTCTACTCTTAATGTCACCATTAGTACCTCCTTTAGCCAGTATCACCACCATCAACACCCTTTCGACCTTTTGTTTATGACATCTTTCGTAATCTCTGCTTTGCCTCCGCCTATCACTGGCCTTCTATCCAGCTTCACCTGTCCCACCCCCCCTTAAACAGTATATATTTCACCACATTTCTACTTCTCTTTAGTTCTGAAGAAGAGTCATACAGACTTGAAACGTTAACTCTGTCTTTCTCTCCACAGATGCTGTCAGACCTGCTGAGTTTTTCCAGCAATTTTTTGTTTTTGTTGTAATAAAATTACTAACTGAATACATACACAGAATAAATGCAAATAAGGATATAAGATGAAATTCAGTTCAGTCCTTTAAGATAATGTTGATGACCTGTAGCTTGCAGTTGAAGTTTTTATTGTCTGGAGTGGAGGTTTAAGTTGAAGAGTTGATTTCAGCAGCTGCACTGGCTTCTGCAGTCGATTAGTCGGTGTTTGCCTTTTCAGGTGGACTCAGCCGGTAGAGCAGCTTTGCGGAGCAAGTGCAGGTCTCTTTTCCCTTTTCTTTACTGGTTCTGCTGGCATGACACTTAAAGACTGCCTGGATTTGTTTTTTCAGCAGAACAGTGATGGTTTCTGAACAACTTCCTTTGTGACTCCGAGTGGCAGAAAGAAACCGAGCTCTCAGATGCTGTTCACAGTTAGTTCAGCTGACAACTGTGGGCTGGATCTGGCTTTTGGGCTCTGCACAAAGTGGCTGTTCTCAGACAGACTTTATACAGCTCAAAACTTAAGAATGGCTGCTACCCCAAAGTTTTAAATCATGCTTCCATATTAGGCACTGGGTTAGCCCAGGTCTGGGGGCATAGTTCCATCCATTGTCTTTTAGCCAAGGTCATTAGCCTTTTAAATGTCTCAGCCACTAACTTGAATGGCTCCCATTCTTCAGGTTCGGTGAGATAAGGAAGAGCTATTCTCACCTCCAGGGAAGCCATTGTCAATTAGTTTCTGTTTTCTCTTGTTTAAATGAGCATTGCACATTGATTTTCAAATGTCTTCACATTTCTGACTATGTCCACTTGAAATCCATTTGAAGCATTTTATAAGCTTGACAAAGATTGCAGTTGTGGGGAGTTGAATTCAATCAGCAGCTGACAGGGGAGTTGCCATGTGGGTAGCCCGAAAAACAAAGCTCTTGTGGGGTTTATTTGGGGGCTCCCAGGGAACATCATCGTTCATGGGACCCGGCATCGGGAAGCAGGGTAGCTGAAAGCCATCCCTTGCCCTTGCCTCTGACACCCCCTTCCCACGACACCCATCCCGCCCTCACCCACCTTTAACATCAGGACCCTTGTTAATCCTAGGCCTCTGGTGGGTGAATTACTGGCAGCCCAGTGATGCTGCCTACAATGGAAAGCTGCCAGCCTCTGATGGGCTGGCAGCTCTTGGGAGCAGGATTTCAATCCCCAGCATCCTTAATCCCAGAAGACCATAAGACATAGGAGCAGAAATTAGGCCATTTGGCCCATCGAGTCTGCACTGCCATTCAATCATGGCTGATAAGTTTTTCAACCCCATTCTCCCGCCTTCTCCCCGTAACCTTTGATCCCCTTACCAATCAAGAACCTATCTATCTCGGTCTTAAATACACTCAATGACCTGGCCTCCACAGCCTTCTGTGGCAATGAATTCCATAGATTCACCACTCTCTGGCTAAAGAAGTTTCTCCTCATCTCTGTTCTAAAAGGTGTTCCCTTTACTCTGAGGCTGTGCCCTCGGGTCCTAGTCTCTCCTACTAATGGAAACATCTTCCCCACGTCCACTCTATCCAGGCCTTTCAGTATTCTGTAAGTTTCAATCAGATCCCCCCCTCATCCTTCTAAACTCCATCGAGTATAGACCCAGAGTCATCAAACGTTCCTCATATGTTAAGCCTTTCATTTCTGGGATCATCCTCTCCAGGGCCAGAACATCCTTCCTGAGATACGGGGCCCAAAATTGCTCACAATATTCTAAATGTGGTCTGACCAGAGCCTTATAAAGCCTCAGCAGCACATCCCTGCTTTTATATTCTAGTCCTCTCAAAATAAATGCCAACATTGCATTTGCCTTCCTAACTACCGACTCAACCTGCAAGTTAACCTTAAGAGAATCCTGGACTAGGACTCCCAAGTCCCTTTGCACTCCAGATTTCTGAATTCTCTCCCCATTTCGAAAATAGTCTATGCCTCTATTCTTCCTACCAAAGTGCATGACCTCACACTTCCCCACGTTATATTCCATCTGCCACTTCTTTGCCCATTCTCCTAACCTGTCCAAATCCTTCTGCAGCCTCCCCGCCTCCTCAATACTACCTGTCCCTCCCCCTATCTTTGTATCATCTGCAAACTTAGCCAGGATGCCCTCAGTTCCTTCATCTAGATCATTAATGTATAAAGTTGTGGTCCCAACACTGACCCCTGCGGAACTCCACTAGTCACCGGCCGCCATCCTGAGAAGGACCCCCTTATCCCCACTCTCTGCCTCCTGCCAGACAGCCAATCTTCTATCCATGCTAGTACCTTGCCTCTAACACCATGGGCTTTTATCTTACTGAGCAGCCTCCTGTATGGCACCTTGTCAAAGGCCTTCTGGAAGTCCAAGTAGATAACATCCATTGGCTCTCCTTTGTCTAACCTACTCGTTACCTCCTCAAAGAATTCTAACAGATTTGTCAGGCAAGACCTCCCCTTGATGAAACCATGCTGACTTTGCCCTATTTTATCATGCACTTCCAAGTATTCTGAAATCTCATCCCTAATAATGGACTTCAAAATCTTACCAACGACTGAGGTCAGGCTAATCGGCCTGTAATTTCCCATCTTTTGCCTCACTCCCTTCTTAAACAGGGGGGTTACATTAGCGATTTTCCAGTCCTCTGGGACCCTCCCTGACTCCAGTGATTCCTGAAAGATCACCACTAACGCCTCCACTATCTCTTCAGCTATCTCCTTCAGAACTCTGGGGTGTAATCCATCTGGCCCAGGTGACTTATCCACCTTCAGACCTTTCAGTTTTCCAAGCACCTTCTCCTTGGTAATGGCCACCATACTCACCTCTGCCCCCCGACTCTCTTGAACTTTGGGGATGTTACTCGTGTCTTCCACCATGAAGACTGACGCAAAGTACCTATTCAGTTCCTCCGCCATTTCTTTGTTCCCCACTACTACTTCTCCAGCGTAATTTTCCAGCAGCCCAATGTCCACTTTTGCCTCTCTCTTACCCTTTATATATCTAAAGAAAACTCTTGCAATCTTCTTTTATATTACTGGCTAGTCTACCCTCATATTTAATCTTCTCCCTCCTTATTTCTTTTTTAGTTGTCCACTGTTGGTCTTTGTATCCCCTGGTTTCCCACTGCTCTTCGCCACATTATATGCTTTCTCTTTAGCTTTTATGCTGTCCCTGACTTCCCTTGTCAGCCATGGTTGCCCCGTCCTCCCTTTAGTATGCTTCTTCTTCCTATGGATGAATTTTTGCTGTGTCTCCCAAATTACTCCCAGAAACTCCTGCCATTGCTGTTCCACTGTCTTTCCTGCTAGGCTCATCTCCCAGTCAATTCTGGCCAGCTCCTCCCTTATGCCTCTGTAGTTGCCTTTATTCAATTGTAATACGGTTACATCTGATTCTAGCTTTTTCCTCTCAAATTGCAGGGTAAATTCTATCATATTATGGTCATTTCCTCCTAAGGGTTCCTTCACCTTAAGCTCCCTTATCAAATCTGCCTCACTAAATCTAGAATTGCCTGTTCCCTATTGGGCTCCACCACAAGCTGCTCCAAAAAGCTATCTCGTAGACATTCTACAAATTCCTTTTCTTGGGATCCACTACCAACCTGATTTTTTCCAGTCTACCTACATATTGAAATCCCCTATGATCACTGTAACCTTGCCTTTCTTACACGCTTTTTCTATCTCCTGGTGTATCTTGTGCCCCACATCCTGACTAGTATTCGGAGGCCTGTACATAACTCCCATTATGGTTTTTTTACCTTTGCGGTTCCTCAACTCTACCCACACAGATTCTACATCATCTGACCCTATGTCATTTCTTGCTATCTTGCTTACTAACAAAGCAACCCCACCCCCTCTGCCAACCTGCCTATCTTTTCGATAGGATGTATATCCTTGGATATTTAGCTCCCAGTCCTGATCCCCTTGCAGCCATGTCTCCGTGATGCCCACCACATCATACCTGCCAATTTCAATCTGTGCCACAAGCTCATTTACCTTATTTCGTATACTGCATGCATTCAGATACAACACCTTCAGTCCTGTATTTCCCGTCCCCTTTCTCATTGTCGTCCCTTTATCTGATGTGCTTGAAGTTAGATTCCTAGCCCTTTCCAAACACTCTGTCCTATTTTGTGTTCTGGGGACTTTAATAGCCCCTCCTGGGCTCTCCCTTCTTTTCAGTTTTTTCATAATTTTCCATGAAGTTGAATCCACCTCCCCATATGCTAACCTGTTGCTTTGTTTCCCATTAGTCATACTTCTTGGAGTTTTACCCTTCTTCCCACCAACGCCCCCCCCCCCCCCCCCCCCCCCCCACCCCCACTTTCTAGTTTAAAATCCTGTTGACCACCCTATTTACCCTTGTCACTAGAACATTGGTCCCAGATCGGTTCAGGTGGAGACCATCCCAATGGTACAGATCCCTCCTGTTCCAATACTGATGCCAGTGCCCCACGAAATGGAACCCCTCTTTCCCACACCACTCCTTTAGCCATGTGTTTACTTCCCTCATTCTCGCGTCCCTCTGCCAATTTGCACGTGGCTCGGGTAGTAATCCGGAGATTATAACCCTTGAGGACCTGTTCTTTAATTTAATTCCTAGTTCCTGATAATCCCCAAACAGGTCCTCTTTCCTAGTCTTACCTATGTTATTTGTCCCGACGTGGACCACAACAACTGGATCCTCCCCCTCCCTCTCCAATATCCTTTCAAGCCGGTCAGAGATGTCCCTCACCCTGGCACCAGCCAGGCAACATACCATGCGGGACTCTCGATCCTGCTTACAAAGGATGCTACCAATTCCCTTAATTATAGAATCCCCTACAACTACCACTTGTCTTTTTGCTCCCCCCCCTTGAATGGCCTCCTGTGCCACGGTGCCATGGTCAGCTGGCTCATCCTCCCTACAGCCCTGTTCCTCATCCACACAGGGAGCAAGAACCTCGTACCTGTTGGACAAGGTCAAGAGCTGAGGCTCCTCTGTTCCTGAACACAGGATCCCTCTACCTGCCTCACTTGCAGTCACACCCTGCTGACCCTGACCACTGACCGAACTTGAGGTACTTAATCTACCGGGTGTGACTGCCTCCTGAAACAAAGCATCCAGGTAACTCTCCCCCTCCCGGATGTGCCGCAGCGTCCGGAGCTCGGACTCCAGCTCATCAATTCTGAGCCGGAGTTCCTCCAGCAACCAACACTTGCTGCAGATGTGGTCACTGCAACTCGCAATGGGATCTGCCAGCTCCCACAACATACAGCTACAGCACATCACCTGCCCAGCCATCTCTACTTAGATAATTAATTTATTAATTAGCTTTGCAGTGTTTTTTTTTCAAATTTGGTGCAGATTTCCTACCAACCAATCAGGTCACAGCTTTCCTGTGATGTCACTTTTTTAGTTTTGGTTTCAGTTACTCTGTGCCCCGAGGTCACCGCTCCGGTGCTCCTCCCTCCGAGTCTGCTCCCAGGGTTTACTCACCAATCAGCTGCTTTTTCTTTGAAATCCACTTTCAGAAGAGTGTCCTTCACAGGTCTGGTGCACTCCTGAAGGCACTGCCTCTTCCTCTTATTTTTTAGGTTTGAGGAGGAGAGAGGGATGGAAACACTACAGCAATGTAATGTTTGGGGCTATTCCATTCTTTGACAGTGGGTCCTCCTCAATTCCCTCCTGAGTCGTGTTGACTTCTCCCAGAATGCTTCAGTCACTTCTCACCAGCGCCCTCTGTTGGATGCTCTTCCTCCTGTTGAGTGCAAGAGTCCTTCTCCTCGATTACCTCCTGAGTCGCAGTGGCTGCGGTGACTTCTCCCAGAATGCTTCAGTCACTTCTCACCAGCGCCCTCTGTTGGATCAGAAAATGCCTGATGGTGGCCTCTTAACAACCTGATAAACACTTAATTCTGACGGACCTCCCCTGATGGAGGCAGGATAGGCTTTTGCCAGTTACCCAGCCGGCGGGCAGGATTCCTGTCACCTCGATTAAATTCTGCCCTTTATATTCGGGGGAGGTGGTGGCGTAGTGGTATTGTCACTGGACTAGTCTTCTAGAGTGCCAGGGTAATGCCCTGGGGACCTGGTTTGAATATTAGCATGGCAGATGGTGAAATATGAATTCAGTAAATAAAATCTAGAATGAAAAGTCTGATGACCACAAAACCATTGCCAATTGTCATTCACTAATGTCCTTTAATTGCCGTCCTTACCTGGTCTGGCCTACATGTGACTCCAAAGCCACAGCAATGTGGATGTCTCTTAAATGCCCCCTGAACAAGGGCAATAAATACTGGCCTAGCCAGCAATACCCGCATCCTACGAATGAATATTTTAAAAATGAGTTTGAGTTGAAACTTGAGCAAAAACACTCCTTAAAACCAGTGCCATTTGCACCTGGATTGCCAGTTGCACTCAAAGTGTAAACTTTTGGCCATTGTCTTTGCAGTGGCAGTGAAAGCTGTTTGTAGCAATATTTTGGAAGTAATAATCATGTTACTAAGAGAATCACTCGTTGCTGTTCAAACTCAAACCTTTTCTACATTGCATTTTAATGAAACATTTTCTGTAAACTATACTGTTGCACTAAAATAAAATGTTGCTTTAAGAACATAAAAATAATTTTATTCTCTATCCTCTATCCAGCTCTACCTGTTCACCCCCCTCCCCTCAACCAGCTTATATTTCGCCTCATTTCTATTTCTCTTCAGTTCTGATGAAGAATCATATGGACTCGAAACATTAACTGTATTCCTCTCCACAGATGCTGTCAGTCTTGCTGAGTTTTTCCAGCTATTTTTTTTGTTTCAGATTTCCAGCATTTGCAGTATTTTGCTTTCATAAAAAATAATTTGGCTGGTTTGTATGCCATTTTTAAAAAATTCCATAAAGTATGATCAACAAATTTTTATAGCACATCTGTCTCAATTCTTTCACAGTTTCCATCAGTGTATTGGTGGCAGGTCAGGGCACTTGAGCTAATGGATTAACCCACTGCAGTCAGTGTCAGCTCCAGTGCTATTCAATATGATTATGGACTATAGGCCAACGAACACACTGAGATTTTCTACCCTCATGTTCAGCCCCATCACTGGAATGGTTGTGAAAGAAAGTTCCACTTTCTGTCTATAACATAATGTGATCTTTAAAGACAGTGCACTGGAACACAACCAGAGCTTTTCACCCAGAGTAATGAGGAAACTACCAATGTAAAATGGATATTGTTGTAGTTGCCTATGCATTGTCTCTTGCTGAGAGATGCACAACATCTAACAGTGAAGTCTCAGAGCTGAAATATCCCTTTCAACCTTCATAATAATAGAATATGATTACTTTGATCCAGATGTCAGTGGATGATTTACCTGCAACTGTTGCTCATACAGTAATGTAATCTGGATAAAAGCTCTACACAAGCAAAGCCAAGGATATGTACATCTGCCTCATAAGGAAAAGAAAGCTTGCATTTAAATTGCATCTTTTGCATCCAAGGATGTTTCGTATGAACACGTACAAACTAGGATAAGGAATAGGCCCTTCAAGCCTGCTCCACCATTCAACAACATCATGGCTGATCTGATTGTAACCACATTCCCACCTACCCTGATAACCTATCACCCACTTTTTTTTAATCAATAATCTATCTATAGTTCTGCCTTAAAAATATTAAAAGATGCTTCTTCCCCTACATTTTGAGAAAGAGAGTTCCAAAGACTCATGACCCTCTGAGAGAAAAAAATGCTCCTCATCTCTGTCTTAAATTGGCGACCCCTTATTTTTAAGCAGTGACCCCTAGTTCCAGATTCTCCCAAAAGAGGAAACATCCTTTCCACGTACACCCTGTCAAGACCCCTCAGGAACTTATATGTTTCAATCAAGTTGCCTCTTACTCTTCGAAACTCAGCGGATACAAGCATAGCCTGTCCAACCTTTCCTCTTAAGCCCATTCTAGGCATTAGTCCAGTAAACCTTTGAACTACTTCCAATGCATTTACATCCTTCCTTAATAAGGAGACCAATACTTACTCCAGTACTCCAGATGTGCTCTAACCAATGCCCTGTATAACTGAAGCATAACCTCCCTACTTTTATATTCAATTCCCTTCGCAATAAAACATAACATTTTATTAGCTTTCCTAATTACTTGCTGTACCTGCATACTAACCTTTTGCAATTCAAGCACTAGGACACCCAGTTCCCTCTGATCCCAGAGCTCTGTAATCTCTCACCATTTAGATAATATGCTTCTTTTTTATTCTTCATGCCAAAATGGTCAATTTCACATTTTCCCACATTATACTCCATTTGCCAGATCTTTGCCCACTCACTTAACCTATCTATATCCCTTTGTAGCCTTCTTATATCGACTTCACACCTTACTTTCCTACCTATTTTTGGGTCATCAGCAAATTTAACAACCATACCTTCTGACCCTTCATCCAAGTCATTTATATGAATTGTGAAAAGTTGAGGCCCCGACACGGATCCCTGTGGCACACACATCTTGCCAACCTGAAAATGTTCCATTTATGCCTACAGTCTGTTTCCTGTTAGCTAGTCAACCTTCTATCCATGCCAAAATGTTACCCCTACACCATGAGCTTTTATTTTCCACAATAACTTTTGATGTGGCATTTTGTCAAATGCCTTCTGGGAATCTAAGTATAGTACATCCACCAGTTCCTCTTTATCTACAGCATATGTTTCCTCTTCAGAGAACTCCAATAAATTGGTTAAACGTAATCTCGCTTTCACAAAGCTATGTTGACTGTGCCTGATTGCCTTGAGTTTTTCTAAGTGCCCTGATATAATGTCCTTAATAGCTACTAATATTTTCCCTATGGCAGATGTTAAGCTAACTGGCCTGTAGTTTCCTACTTTCTGTCTCTCTCCCTTTTTGCATAAAGGAATTACATTCGCTATTTTCCAATTAATGGAACCTTCCCCAAACCTAGGTTTCATGAAACTAACATTTTTTTCATAATGTTTTTCTGGTTTATTGTGAAGTAGGTTTATGGGGATAAGTATAGTTGGGTTTGTGTGTGATTTAATTACATTTTGTAGTCAAGCAGGCTACAAGCTTTAAATCATCAAAAGAAGCTACAGACTTGACATGCTAATGAGTAAACATGGATGCTGGCCTAGCATGTAAGGCATGAAGGGAATTTGCATTTTTAGATAAATTAAGGGATATTTGGAATTCAGAAAGGATCTTAGCCTGTTTTCAACTAGCCTGATAAGCAAGGCCAAGGAATCTGTTTATTTTTCCTCAAGGTTACCAAAGGTTATATAGTGGCAACATGGAAGTTCCTATATTACGAGGGAGATACAGTTTCAAAGACATATGGAACAATAGAATTTGCATATTAAAAAGAGAGAAACATAGGGCAGAATATTGCTGTCAACATGTGGGGACGGGCCCAACATGCTGACACGTAAAGTGACATGTGATGGGCGTGCGTCCTGACGTCACCGCGCTTCATTTAGATTCTCAGTTTGGCGGGCGTGCAGCCAAATCGACTGCGTGCCCGCCCAACTGCCCATTAAGGCCATTGAAAAAGCAATTAAAGTTGTTGACAACGCTGCCTGTCCAACCTGAAGGCTGGCGGGCAGGTGAAGAGCCCAAGTGGCCTTCACGTTTTTCAGGAAACCTCATCCACGGGCGGGATGAGGTTTCCTGAAGGTTTAATAAAATAAATAAATAAATTTTGCTAAATTGACAAACATGTCCCAGCTCATGTGACACTGTCATGAGGGGACAAGTCTAAATAATTTTTCACTTTATTTATAAAAAAGTTTCATTATGTACTTAATCTCCCTGAGGCAGCTCCATCAGATTACAGGCCCTGATTTTCCCTTCTCCCCCCGCCCGCACAGGTAGCGCTGAGCGCTACGGAATTTGTATTATGCTGGGTGGGCCTTAATTGGCCCGCCCACGTAAAATGGCAGCGCGCAGCCGACCGCTCCCGCCCAGTGTGCCCAACATATGTAAAATTCAGCCCATTTATAAAGGAGAATGAAAGGCTATGTGTCAGAAGGCCATGTAAGATCTAACAGGAGTGTTTGAAATAGCCTTAATGAAGCCTCCAGCATTTGTGCATAAGCTTGCTATCTAATGAAACTGAAGCTGGAGAAAAGCCATTTGGAACCCCACCATCCTGCATATTGTGTTTACTTGCTGAGTTTGTTTTAAATCTAAAATCTATTGTACACCGTTGCCGTAAAGGGAGCGTAACTGGGAGTCAGGTTAATTAGGAATTTTAGGAGTTATAATAATAGTAATTGTAGTCTTATGTATGTGTTTGACACCTTGTATTTTGTTAATAAATAATTTAGTTTAATTTTTTTTAAATCTCTAAAGGTCTTGGTGGACTTATTACTTCTGAATTCAGTGCACACACCTTGCAATAAATACAAATTGTAAAACCATTGTAATAGTGCAACCAAGTTTCCCTCGTGGATTTGGTCCGCCTGGCACATGTCATCTGCCATACCATAACACTGGGGAATTTTGAAAAATTAAAACCAACGCATCAATTGTCTCACTAACCACTTCTTTTAAGACCCGAGAATGAGCTCCATCAGGACCCGGGAAGCTGTTAGCCTGCAGCTCCAACAATTTGCTCAGTACCACTTTCCTGGTTATTGTAATTTTCTCGAGTTCTTCCCTCCCTTCCATTTCCTGATTTACAGCTATTCCTGGGATGTTACTTGTATCCTCTATAGTGAAGACTGGTGCAAAATACCTGTTCAATTAATCTGCCATATCCTTATTTTCCCTTATTAATTCCCCAGAATCACTTTCTATAGGACCAATGCTCACATTGTCAATCCTTTTCTTCTTTAAATATCTATAGAAACTCTCACTATCTGTTTTTATATTTCTAGCTAGCTTCCTCTCATACTCTGATTTTTCCCTCCTTCGCAATCTTTTAATCATTCATTTCTGTTTTTTGTATTCTGTGCAATTTTATGACCTGCCACCAATCTTTCAAAGCACTCCACAGCCAATGAATCACTTGTGAAGTGCAGTTACTATTGTAATGTAGGCAAACATGGCAGCTAATGTGCGCACGGGTGATCTATTTTATTGCTGTTGGTGGAGGGAATATATTTGCTGATACTCTGGAATTATGCCATGGGATATTTTACATTCACCTGAGCAGGCAGATGGTATCTCAGTTTAATATCTCATCCAAAAAACAGTACCTCCAGCAGTGCAGCACTCTCCTTTAGTACTGCATTGATGTGACAACCAAGGTTATTTGCTCAAGTGTCAGAAATGAGAATTGAACCCACAACAGCACAAATCAAAATACTGCCACTGATCTAAGTGTGACCTAAAATTTGTGTCGTGGTCCAGGTACTTATGAAAACTGCTGAACAGTAAGTAAAGTGGGCTACAAAACCTTCCATCACATTTATTATACTGCATTTTATCAGCATAGTAACCGTGACACACACTAAATTTTAGAGAAAAGATGATTTGGAGCTAAGATGGACCAATCAGATTTGGGAGAAGTATTACACTGAACCTGGAAAAGATTTTTAAAAGTTAAATGTCGGCTATAATGTTCCTTGTATGATTAAAGGTTAGGCAAATAAGGTCATGAGGACATTTTGGCAAAAATTCCCATTAGTAGGATCAACATAAATTTCAGTTTAATTTCTGGATAAATGCAATCCAGGAAAGTCTGGACCAAAAACCCTGAATTGACAAGGATCCATTCTCAACTGGATGCCTTGCTTGACAAAAGCACTAACAGAGAATTCCATGCAAAGGTTTATATGTCTGATTCACAGCTCACTGATTTTTTTGCTGTTGGTTTTAATGATTGAAAATTCAGGAGTTGCACACCTTCCCCTTGTACCTAATTCTCTGATCTGCAACAAGAGTTTTGCAATTTTGGGCCATATATCTAATCCACATGAATACAAAATGTTAATTATTAACTGTGTATTTAAATACTAACCTGTCACCCTAGTATTAGATTCACAATGCCTACCTCTGTGAAAAATTAAACAAAGGTCTGGTAGGTTGCATTTCAGTAACCAGTTATACTTCAACATTGTAGTTAATGGCCACACAATCTTAGTTATGTCTGTTTTTGGAAATTAAACTAAGTTAGACTCAAATTAGTAAGTTTGTTTATGGGATCTTGTAAAGGAAATAGGATCAAAATGGTTGGTACCCCGTTGGAATTTAATCCATTAACATGGATAGTGCCTTGGCTTTTCGCACCCTCTTATACATTGTTTAGTTAGGTTTAACTTTACAATGGTAGTTTAAATTACAGCTGTTTTCAGCTTGTCCCTGGATTTCAGTTTAGCTAGTTTCTCTAAAGTATTTGTAATATCTTCCTTTCAGAATTAGAAGCAGTTGTTAAATACCTTAGAGCTGTCTCACCAGTCATTGTTTTGTGTTTTATGTAGTAATAAGCCTGATGTGAAAAATAATTCCTCATTCAATCAGCAAAAAACAATGGAATCAAACACCCTTCTTTTATTTCTCAGTGTTTAACAAGTTGTTATGAATGTATTGCTCAGTTTTTACTGCGTATGTGGATGGAGAGAGACCAGGATTGTTGTTCTGAAACAGCATTGTGTATGTGAAAGGACTGACTTAGATTGACTTTACTCAGAGATATTGTCGCAAATAAATCAGAAGCTAGGAACATTGAAAAAGATTTTCACCGTTCACTGTTTAGTTTGAAATCATAAATGTGTTCTTTGTATAGGCATTTCAGATTTGGCTATATACAGCAAACATCAAAAGACTTCATCCTCAAATTATCTTTTCTTAGCAGGAAAACACTGAAAATATTGGGAATTTGTGTTAAAACATTGATAGTTTTGTATATGAGGGCGGGCGCAAGTGTGGGCCTCCAAACCTGCCTTTACCTATTATGAGGTCAATTAAGATTGTTGAGTATTTAATAAAAGCCCACCTGTTAAAACTTATGCAATATTCCCAGGGAGTGGCCAGCATTTAGCAGCTGTCTGTGTCAGGCCAGCTGTATGGAGTTAAGGACCATGTCAAGGGGAAGTCATGGAGGTGGTAAAAAGTTTAAAAAGTTAAGTAAAAACGTATTTTGAAGTTTAAACGACTTAACCCTTTGAAGTTAAAGTTGCAGCAACCCATCACAGGTCAGGAGGTGAATCAGAATTAAGGGGTTTGCCAGTTCAGGGGCTCGTCATCCTCCGGGCATCGCTTGTCTTTTTTTTATTCATTCAAGGGATGCGGGCTTCGCTGGCTAGGCCAGCATTTATTTCCCATCCCTAATTGCCCTTGAGAAGGTAGTGGTGAGGTGCCTTCTTGAACCGCTGCAGTCCATGTGGTGTAGGTACACCACCAAGCCACTTACCATCCCTACTTGGAAATATATCGCCGTTCCTTCCCTGTCGCTAGGTCAAAATCCTGGAACTCCCTCCCTAACAGCACTGTGGGTATACCTATACCACATGGACTGTAGCCAGGAGGAGGCCAAGATGGATCACCCAATAGGCACTTACTGGCTGAAGATGGTTGAAAATGCTTCAGCTTGTCTTTTGTACTGATGTGCTGAGCTCCCCCACCATTGAGGATGGGGATATTTGTGAAGCCCCCTGCTCCAGTTAGTTGTTTAATTGTCCACCACCATTCACAACAGGATGTGGCAGGACTGCAGAGTTTAGACCTGATCAGTTGGTTGTAGGATTGCATGCTGCTTCCATTGTTTGGCATGCAAGTAATCCTGTGTTGTAGCTTCACCAGGTTGACACCTCATCTGTAGCCATGCCCTCCTGCACTCTTCATTGAACCAGGGTTGATCCCCTGACTTGATGATAATGGTAGAGTGGGGCATGTTGGTCCATGATATTACAGATTGTGGTTAAATACAATTCTGCTGCCACTGATGGCCCACAACACCTCATGGATGCCCAGCTTTGAGTTGCTAGATCTGTTCGAAATCTATCCCATTTAGCAGAAGATAGTATTGCCACACAACACGATGGAGAGTATCCTCATTATGAAAGGAAGGAGGCTGTGCTGTGGTCACTCCTACCACTACTGTCGTGGACAGGTGCATCTGCGACAGGGAGATTGATGAGGATGAGATCAAGTATGTTTTTCCCTCTTGTTGGCTGCCTCACTTTCTACCACAGACCTTGTCTAGCAGCTATGCCCTTTAGGACTTGGCCACCTTGATCATTAATGGTGCTATCAAGCCATTTTTGGTCATGGACATTGAAGCCCCACTGTGCCCTTGCCACCCTCAGTGCTTCTTCCGAATGACGTTCAACATGGAGGAAGACTGATTCATCAGCTGAAGGGTGAGGGGTGGCGGCGGTGGTAGGTGGTAATTAGTAGGAGGTTTCCTTGCCCATGTTAGACCTAATGCCATGAGACTCCATGGGGTGTGGAGTAAATGTTAAAGACTCTGAGGACAATTCAGCCCCAAGTATATACCACTGTGCCACCATCTCTGGTGATTGTGGATGGTGATGTTGGTATCTGTGTAATTGTCTGTAAGGTACGATTCTGTGATTATGATGATGCCAGGTTGCTATTTAACTAGTCTGTGGGACAGCTTCCAGAGGTAAGTAAGTAGGATTCTGCAGGGTCGTCAGGGCTGGGTGTGCCGTGTTGTTTCTGTTGCCTAGGTCGACACTGGGTGGTCCATCCGGCTTCATTCCTTCTGGACTTCATAGCTGATTGTTACAACTGAGTGGCTGATCAGGCCATTTTAGAGGGCTTTGAAGAGGCAACACATTGCGGTGGGTCTGGAGTCACATGCCGGACTAGGTAAGAATGGCACATTTCCTTCCCTAAAGGACATTAGCGAACCAGATAGGTTTTCACAACAATTGTTTTATGGCCACCATTACTGAGACTAGCTTTTAATTCCAGATTTATTAATTGAATTTAATTTCCACCGGCTGCCGAGGTGGAATTTGCACCCGTGTCCCCAGAGCATTAACCTTTGCTGCTGAATTACTATTCCAGCAATCTTAGCACTACGTCACTGCCTCGCTACTGCTCCGATCAAGGATGGTTGGCAGTTGACAAGATGGGAAAATGTGATTTACGCCTTCATTGACCAAATGGTTTCATTGTCTGGAAGGTGTAAATTATGTCAAATGGTCAGAATGTAAGAAGAAAAATATCAGCAGAAATCATGTAGAGTGTGAAAACAAACAGAGGTAAAGCACATCTCAAAGACACAGAAAGTTAGAGCGAGACAAAGTAACTTAGCACTAAGGCCACCATTTGGCCAGACACTATCCCCGGAACATTTACAAGCTGATAGGTGTCACAGCAGTGGAAACCAAATGCCTCAGGAGCTTGGGCCTGGCCTGGGCAGAGAGATGATACTTGACATCTTTTGTAATTGACCTTTCAAATAAATGCTTGACAATGATTGCGCTGAATCAGTCTCTATAGACTTTGCTGTGAAAAGAAAGTATAAGAAGGAATCCCCTGAGGGGAGAGGTAGGTCAGTACAAGAGGAGAGGCATCCAGCCAGAGAGGGGTCAAGACCATCCTGAGGACAAAGATACCTTACAGGAGGACAGGACTGGCAGAGGGGCCACATGTGTACATGCTGCATTGACTGGTGCAACCAGAGAGTGATTACCTGGACACCAGGCTTCTGCGCAGGGTGACATGGTAGTACTGCTATGCTTTATATTACTGTTCAAACATTATTCCATGTCTGTGCTGTGATGGGTTCTTCTCTAGGCATGAGACTTGGTTCTTAGACAGACTGAAGACATACCCTAGTATCTGTTTAACACTTGTTTATTAGCACTATCTCTAAACAGGTTACAGAGTAGGTAAAAGCAAAAAACTGTTGATGCTGGAAATGCAAAACAAAAATAAAAATACCTGGAAAAACTTAGCAGGTCTGACAGCATCTGCGGAGAGGATTACAGAGTAGGTAAATTGCTCCTAGGCATGATTCTAACCTCTCTCTCTCTCTTGAGAGAGAGAGAGTCTAACACATAACTGACTGATGCCAGTGGTACATCATCATCTACATCATATGTTAGCACATCCCATCTATTAACCTTTTACACTACATTGCCCTCCCCCCAAGTATACTATCCAGCTTTTTAACAACAACATGAAATTATGTCTTTAACTATTTATATTACATACATTTCTCTAACTCCCTTTTTTACAACTACAGATTTTACTCAACTCCAACTCCTCCCCTTCCCTTCCCCAAGTCACAGTCCTAGGGGATTCAATCTCTCTCAGTATTCTCGGCCCTTAGGGAAGACGTCTTGGAGACAAGAGAGCTTTCTTCTACATCTGGTCGAACATCATCATCTACAGAATAGGACAACACTTTATCAGCGTATTTGTCAGCATTGCTGAGAAGTAGAATGTAGGTTGCAGCAAAACTAAACTGCAATGACAACAAAGACTTTTCAACGAAAGACTGACCATTAGGGAAGACTGAAGAGAATCAACCTTTGAACCCTCTGGAACTAGAAGAGAACTCAGGAAACTGAGGAACTTGTTGCTCGCTTGAAGGACGCTGGGAAAGAGCTTCAGAAGGGGAATGAACTTCAATTCCAGGGAAGACTGTCACAGCTGTATCCTCCACTGCTGTGTCAAAGACTGAAAAAGCATTGAAGATCTGAGATTTCAATGAACTTAGGCAGCAAAGGATAAAACAACCAACTTCTTACTGTAAGACTTTCTGGCAAAGAAGAGATGATTTCCCAATGACATTTCAGGAGAACTGTCTACTTTCTGTAGGCAGTGGTAAGAGGGCCATACTTTTCTCTGTACGAGGTTGCTCTACAATGGGCAATGGGAAGAATTGCTGAAGATTTGGAGACAAGACAGCCTCATCTTCTGTAATGAGACAAACAGTCTGTAAACAATCAACCCTGAGGCAAGATTACTGTACAGGATTCTGCAGCTTCAGAAGTGCTAAAAATTCTGCTGCAGCTTCTGTGTTGACCTCCAGCTCTGAAGAGAAGAAGACTTTCAGTTGGGACTGAAGCATGGGTGGCAATTGACTTTCACCCTTAGAAGGTACTAGCTCTTGAGCAGTGTGATCCTTTATGGACTCTGACCTGGACTCAGGCAAAGCATCCTCTGTGGGACAACGGAAGGTAAAGTAGGCAATACATTAGTAGATTTAGTGGAACTAAGATCCGACTGCTGCCCAGCCACTAAAAGCACAGCTGATTCTTCGAAAAAGACAACAAACTTCATAAGGTGCATCCATTCACGGGAAAGATGAATCATTCTCTAGGACCTCAATCTCCAAGGGATCACTCAGTACTGCAAGGGATTCTTCCTCATCACTCTAGGAAGAGTCAATTCAGGTCCTGCAGTTCTTCATGGAAATGGTCACCGTCTACTGCAGTGCATTCTGTATCCGCCACCTCTGGCCTTACTTCGTGAAGAACTGAGAGATTCATAACTTGAATCTCCACCCGGGTTCAAGTGGATGGCGTCTCTGTGAAAGAAAGGAACTTACTGCTGAGTGTATAAACTTCCACAGCTTCTGAAGGCTGAATTTCCACTGCTTCTAAATAAAAGGTTGAAGATTGTTGCATGATAGTTAGTGAGTTGTTCAAATGATGACTGCACCTGGTTCTTTTAGGATTCCTAGAAGTATGCCAACATCACCACTCAATAAGGATGTACATTGACTGTGAAGAACAAAGAGAGAATCAATTATCTGTCGTCCCTTGTAGCTAAGGAGAGCAATAATCCTGCCTTTGATTGGAAGGCCTGTGCCACCTGGACCTTGTAACTTGACGTCTAATGGATGAAGGATCATTGGTTGAAACAAGTCAAGATCATCTGCTAATATGTTAACAACAGCTCCAGTATTAAAAGTAGTATTGAAGCCTTGAACCTGGACTGTAACTGACCAATACTCTGGATTAAGACTATCTACTACCCCTAGAAACTCTGTAATTTTGTCTTTTCTTGACTTTCTATTTCTTGGAAGGAATGTGTTTCGTAAATACTTTCTGGTCTTCAACTTTGATTAAAATTGCTGGATCTGCAGAAATGCTTGAAATGTCCAGTTTTACTACACTGGAAACATTCCCCGCCCCCTGCTGGTGTCTTGGTGTCTATGCTGGGTTTTCGTGCCACAACCTAAGCATCTCAAAATGGCTGCTGGCATGGAGTTTCCTGCCCTTTTGCTTGGTTTGGAGGGCTTTCTTATGGGTGGGGCCACTGCCCTTGACCCTACCCAATCTACGGAGTCAGGTGAACCCTTGATGTTGCCATGAATTATAGCCCAATTTGGCACTTGGAGTTCTGGCCACGTCACGTGCCAAACCGCCTGCTCGATGACGGGGTACTGTAGCTGATTAAAAAAGATGTCAACGGCTTTAATAATAGACTCAAAGTCCGCAATGGACTCTTGCATCCCTTGCCTTAGGAGAAAGTCTTCTGCTGCTGGACCTACTGCCTAAGGAAAGAAACAAACTTGAAGCTTTTGCTCCTTTTTATGAAGACCCGAGGCTGCTTGGTACCAGAGAAAATGACGTTTTCATAATTCCCACTTTTGGCCTCTCTGCAGGCCCACGAGGCAGTCAAGTAGGCAGGGCAAGGGCAGAGACTATTCACCAGGTACGGTCATCATTAGTTCTCCCCAATATGCCTTCTTCTTCTGCCAAAATTTCTCACACAGCTTTCAAAGGTTTCTTCACTCTGAGGTTCCTTCAATAACACCAATATGTTCGATAACATCAATGTCTCCACGGCCACCATGTTCAGAGATGGGTTCTTCTACCTTGGTCTTGGTTCTTAGACAGACTGTAGACTTCCTACGGTATTTGCTTGTCTGTTTATTAGTACTACCTCTAAACAGGTGACAGAGAAGGCACGTTGCTCCTAGGCATGATTCCAATGTTTCTCGCAACACATCACTGACTGATGTCAGTAGTACATCATCATCCACATCCATACATTAGCATATCCCACCTGTTAACCCTTTATACTATAGTGTCAAGTCTTATTTATACTGAATAAAATATAATCACTGTCACCAGTAAGGATTATCACTTTGAATCATTTTGAAACTTGGGAATAAGGGGTTAAAGGGTTAATTGATTCCCTGAATCCCAAATTCCAATTTAGGGCATTTTGCTTAATCATAAATTAACATGGGTTTATGAAAGGGAAGTCATGTTTGACAAATCTGTTTGAGGTTTTGATGATGTAATTGGATGGATAAGGGGTAAACAGTGAATAGAGTATATTTGGATTTTCAAAAGTATTCGATAAGATGCCACAGACTCATGGGATTGGAGTAATATATTGGCATGGATTGAGGATTGGTTAAAATTGGACAAAAAACGGAGAGTAGGAATAAACGGAACCTTTTTCGTGTTGGCAGGCTGTAACTAGCAGGTTACTTAAGGATCAGCACTTGGGTTTCAGCTTTTTACAATGTTTATGAATGACTTAGATGAGGGGGCTAAGTATAACGTATTCAAATTTTCCAACAGTACAAAGTTACAGGTTGGGTGAATAGGAAAGAACATGGCAGATTGACTACAGTATGGTGAAGAGGAAAGTTATCCACTTTGGCAGGAAAAATTAAAAAAAAACAGAATATGTTTTGAATTGTGAGACTGGGAAAATGTTTGCATTCAAAGGGACCTGGGTATCTTTGTACATGAATCGTAGAAAGTTGACATGCAGGTGGTTGTTGGTTTCCCTTTGTTATCGAAGATGGCCAAAGCGTAGAGTCATCTGTTATGTGTTCTAACATGCCTGAGGAACCCGATTGCAGACTTACATGGCTTTCCACAGCATGAACAAGGATGAATTGTCTAATTTTGTTGGGACTACCCGGTCTTTCTAGCTTGCCTTTTGTCCTTTGCTGCCTGTCTTATTTGCTGTTTGAAGGAAACAACACCACTAAATGAGACTGCTCCCCAGGTGGTTCTCCCAATCTGTGCTAGACATGCCACATTTCCCGACGTTCGCCTTCAAGGAACCCTTGAACCTTAATCTTGGCCTACCTCCAGTTAGTATCCAAGTTTAAGTTGTGAATACATGACTGCCTTAGGGATTTTATCATCTCATAATACATACTACATATCCACTCCATTTGAGCTGGACTCTGATAATGAATATTTTGATTCCAGACATTTCTGCTCTTTGAAATATCTCAGTGTTGGGCATTTTCTCTCCCATTTGATGCCAGTGATGTTCCAAATGCATCTCATGGAACCTGTCTAACTGTTTAATATGTAGGTAGGAGTAGGTAGTCCATGGGCTGGATTTTATGGGGCGCCAGATTCACTGCCCTGCTCCCAGCTAAAATGTTGGCCGGGAGCTTGCCCACCAAAAAGCTGCTGCCGCACAGCCATTTAACACTGGAGAAGTCCCACTTTAGAGAGCTGCTGGCTAATCCAATTGGCTGACAGCTCTGTAGTCCCAGCAGTGCTAGGTTCAAGCAGTCGCCACTGCTGCAACTACAGGCAGTCCCCAACGAAGAGGGGGTTATGGTGGCTGGTCTTCAGGTGAGTCCAAGGTATCGGTGGTGCCTGGCTGGCAGGCCCCAGCAGGGGGATTAAGGCCGCGTTTGAGAGGCCAGGAAGGGGGTTAAAAGGTGGGGGGTGGATATGATCTTGTGGCGATGCCTTTAAAGGGCACAGGGGACCCCAAAGGAGCTTTAACCCTGCCTCCTCCCCCTTTCCCTGACACTAGCATGCCTAGTAAAAGCTGCTGGACTTCCTACATGGTGTGGGCCTCTCCCTGCTGCAGGTAAAATAGCTTTGGGATACCACTGGCCACTTAAGTGCCTGACTGGTGGGCCTTTCACAAAGGAGGCAACGCAGGACTTTCCCCGGCTCTAACACCCCTGGATTAAATTCTGCCTAAATGTTTCCGCTGGCTGGGAAATCTAATACACAGGGTCACAGTCTCGAAACAAGGGCAGAGCCATCTAAGGCTGAGGAGGAAAAATGTATTCACTCAAAAGATTGTGAATCTTTGGATTTACAGTTACCTACCTTCTTCTGGTACAAAACTGAATTCTATTTTTGCAGTAAGATATGGAATCAAGCCCTATATATTCATCTCAAAAATGGTCAATTGCTGCACTGCGGCTTAGTTGCTGATCTCATTAGATTTGCAGGAGCCATCTATGTGCTTGCAGACGGCCATGGCTGATACAGCAGCTGCTGTTATTTGCAATGGAAGGGGCAGAATTTCACTGCAATGGAGGAAATGAGCAGAGAGAATTTTACAGTGAATAATGACTGGTAAGAAAGATTTCAGAGCAGGCAGCTGGACCCTGCATCTTAAGAAACAAGATTTGCCAATCACTCTTTAAGCATTTCTATTGATTTTTGATATCTATGGATC
The DNA here is from genome assembly GCF_964194155.1 of Cetorhinus maximus. Classification (NCBI taxonomy): domain Eukaryota; kingdom Metazoa; phylum Chordata; class Chondrichthyes; order Lamniformes; family Cetorhinidae; genus Cetorhinus; species Cetorhinus maximus. The sequence continues at coordinate 92,229,473 of NC_135885.1, forward strand.
CAAAATATCACGTTGCAGAGGAAAACTGGCCATGACATAACTTAATATTTGTAATCGCATCTCAACCTTTCAAACTATGATTCTATAAATTGCAAGCTCTTTAACTTGTGCATGCTTTGGAAGATAATCAATAAAAGCTTCTCTTGCTGGTCACTGGACCGTACCAATTTTTTGTGGTACCCAGAGCAGTGTGTTTACTTCACACACAGCTGTAAATTTTGTTGGAAACAGTTGCTGTTTTTTACAATCTGCTTTTCTTTTATTCTTTCATCCTTTCTAATCTGTATTTTTGTTATCTTTGGCTTTTGCCTAGTTCCCAATCTTCACTATTTTTTGATTTCTTTTATCTCTTAGAAAAATTCTTCTCAACCAATAGGGTATTTTAGACCTTATTATGGTCCCAGTACAACTATTTTTATTCTTATTCTCATATAGGGGTGTACTTCCTTTCCACATTCATTCAATTGTTTTCTGAAATGAATTTTTCTTCCGTATTGCTTTGTCTTTCCCTTGAAATCCCCCATCATAATTTGTTCTTTAGTTATGTCCGTCAGTATTGTTAATTTTGTTCTATGCTTTTATTGCTCTATTTCAACTGATTTCTACTTACAACCTAAAGTATTAGCTTGAAGGTGTCCTTTTATTTCTATTAGTTGAGCGAGAAAAGTGCAAATGATATAGGCTATTGTAATTGATTTCTATTCATGTAAATCTTTGAAGAACAGTGATGTTTTCAGGCCTAATCCTAAATTTTTAACATAAGATGGTTTCTCAATTTCACTGAACTTTTTTACAACTAATTTTTTCTCATTCATTGCCTCAGCTGATGCAGTACTCCTCCATGTTGAACACCATATGGAAGAAGCACTGAAGGTAGCGAGGGCACAGAATGTACTCTGGATGGGGGACTTCACTGTCTGTCACCAAGAGTTGCTGGGTAACAGCAGAACTGGCTGACCTCTAAAGGACATATCTGCTAGACTGAGCTAGTGGCAGTTGTTGAGAAAAACAAGAGGGAAAAAGCCTTTTTGACTCATCCTCACCAATCTACATGTCACAGACGCATCTGCTTCTGTATGTTGCAGTTTGGTGGAGTGACCACTGTGCAGTCCTCATGGAGACAAAGTGCTGTCTTCACACTGAGGATACCTTCCATTGTGTTGTGTGGCACTACCATTGTGCCAAATGGGATAATTTCAGAATAGATCTAACAGCTCAAAACAGGGTATCTATGAAGTGCTATGGGCCATCAGAGCGGCATAATTGCTTTCATCCACAATCTATAAAATCATGAACTGCATTTCCCTCAAAATACTTTTAGCATCAAGCCAGGTGATCAACCCTGGTTCACTGAGGCGTGCAGAATGCATACCTTAAAATGAGATGCCAGCCTGGTGAAGCTACAACACAGGAACACATGCGTGCTAAACAGGGGAAACAGCATGTGCTAGACAGAGCAAAGTGAACCCAAATCCAATTGATGAAACCAAAGTTTTACAGTCTTTCCACATCCAGTTGTAAATGGTGGTGGACATTTAAACAACTAACCGGAGAAGGAGACTCCACAAAAAACGCTATTCTCAATGATGTGAAAGCTCAGCATTTGCTACCATCTTTAACTAGAAGTGACAAATATTTGATCCATCTCAGCCTAATCCTGAGGTCTCCAGCATTGTTGATGCCAGTCTTCAGCCGATTCAGCTGAAGGCCCTGGATACAGCAAAGGCTCTGGGATTTGACAACATCACATCTATTGTACTGAAGACATGTGCTCCAAAACAAGCTGCACCTCTGGCCAAGCTGTTCTGCTACACCTACAACACTGGCATTTACCTTACAATATGGAAAAATTGCCCAGATATGTCCTGTCCACAAAACAGGCCAAATCCAATCCGGGCAATTACCACCTCATCAATCTACTTTTAATCATCAAGTGATGGAAGGACCATTAACAGTGCTATCAAGCGACACTTAGTCAAAAATAACCTGCTGACCAATGCTCAGTTTGGGTTCCACCAGGGCCACTTGATTCCAGACCACAAGGCCTTGGTGTAAACATGGACAAAAGAGTTGAATTCAAGACATGAGGTGAGAGTGACTGTCCTTGACATCAGCAATTGACCAAGTATGGCATCAAGGAGCCCTAGCAAAATTGAAGTCAATGGAAATTAGAGGAAAAACTCTCCACTGGTTGGATTCATACCTAGCACAAAGGAAGGTGATTATGGTTATTGGAGGCCAATCATCTCAGCTCCAGGGCATTGCTGCAGGAGTTCCTGAGTGTAGTGACCTTGACACAATCACCTTCAGCTGCTTCACAATGACTTTCCCTCCATCATAAGGTCAGAAGTGGGGATGTTCGCTGATGAATGCACAGTGTTCAGCACCATTCGCAACTCCTCCAATACTGAGGCAGTCCATGCCCCCCATGTGGCAAAAAACCTGGACAACATCCAGGTCTGAGATGATGCACAGAAAGTAACATTTGCATCACACAAGTGCCAGGCGATGACCATGTCAACAAGAGAGGGTCTTATTATCTCTCCTTGTTGTTAATGGCATTACCAAAGCTGAATCCCCCAATATCAACACCCTGGGCTTACCATTGACAGAAATTGAACTGGACAAGCCAAAAAGCTGTGGCTACAAGAGCAGGTCGGAGGCTGGGAATTCTGTTGCAAGACTCCCCAAATCCTGTCCATCATCTACAAGGCACAGGTCAGGAGTGTGATGGAATGCTCTCCACTTGCCTGGATGACTGCAGCTCCAACAACACTCAAGAAGCATGACACCATCCAGGACAAAGCAGCCTGCTTGATTAGCACCCCATCCACCACTTGAAACATTCACTCCCTCTACTGCAGTGATAGTAGCAGAAGTGAGTACGATCTACTAGATGCACTGTAACAACTTGCCAATTCTTCTTCAATAGCACATTCCAAACCTGCAACCTGTATCATTTAGAAGGACAAAGGCAACCACCACCTGCAATTTCCCTGCCAAGACATGCAACATCTGACTTAGAACTATATCACTGTCTCTTCACTGTCGCTGAAGCAAAATCCTTGGACTCCCTCCCAACTGACACCAGATGGACTACAGCAGTCCAAGAAAGTGGTTCACTCCCACCTTCTCAAGGACAATTAGTGATGGGCAATAAATGCTGGGCTTGCCAGCAACGCTCACATCCCATAAACAAATGAAAAAAAATTGAAGATAAAATTAAGTGTTTAGTTAAATTAAAAGCTTTTTTAGGGTGATCTGATATAATGTAAAGATCTAGGGCCCAATTTCCGTATGGGCTTGGGAAAAATTGGCCTGCGGCTCGCAAAATGCATACCTGACCCATGTGTGACTTTACGAGGGATTTTCATCTTTCACACAGGTGTGGAGTTCATTTTGTGAGCTCTGATGGAGTGCATAAAGAGTGTGAGTGCGGAGGCAGGCCGGGAAGGCCCATTCGATTCTCCAATACAGCAGCCCAGCTTCCAACATCATTTAAAAAAAACCCTAATCCTCACCCCTCACCCCCTCCCACCTACCTCATGTCACCTCAAATGCCATATGCCACCCCATGCCACCTCACATTCCCCTTGCCACCTTACGCTACCCAGGGCACCTCTATGCCCCCGCATGTATCCTCCATACTCACTCATCCAGTATGCACTATGTACAGTTCTCGTGCAATAGCAATGGGAGTTATTTTAAAATCATTAGAAAACTATTAAACTTCTAACAAAACCATGAATTCAAATTCACTCTTATTGAAACTGGACCAAAAAACCAAAGGAGAAAAAGGAAAATTGTAATAATTTAAGTGTCTATTAGGTTTGTAAACATACAAGAAACCACATCAAAGGCATTATTCTGTTATTATAGGCTTGTGAAAGTTTCAATAGTTCTTGAATCAATAAGACCACCTACTGGGTTGAAGCCCCTGAAACCCAGCCAAACAATCATAATGGAACAGCTGCCGTAACAAAAACTCCCAGCTCCACTGACAGAACAGATAAATATTTCCATTTCGAAGCCGAATGCCTATCAATCAGTGGAGGGGGAGCAGTTGCAGACGATTTTTTCTACCTCCAGAGCGGGTTTTCTTTTTTATAAAAATAGCCAGATCTGCCAGTCCAATTAAATCAGAGCACAAAAACATGACAGCAGAGGACATTTTTTTCTTTCCACTTTTTTACACATGATGGTACTTTTTTCCATTGGAAAAGTACTGTAATGCATGGGAGCAATTACACAATGCTGGTCAATGTAAGAGTCAACTAACCTTTTTAGGACAGATCCCTATGATGAATCACTGCATTAAAAAACACATCTACATAACAATACAGCACCTAATAGTGAGATTTGAAGGTGTCAAAACATTTTACACTTACCTTTCAGAACGTTCCCCACTCGTCAGCAGGCTTTCCATTTTCTTCACAATCTCTCAAATCCAGAGCGCTTTTAATGGGCTTCCAAATCCCTGCACCACCTGTCCTTCCCATTTAAATTGGGGAATCTGACTTCAATGAGGGCGGGTGTGCATTTTGCCCTCTAGGCATTCCCTACCCGCAAAAAGGCCAGACGAAAATAGCACAGCATTGGGAAAGTGGAGGAAAATCAGATTTCCACTAAAAAAAAGTCAAAGTGTGGCCATTCGCACACTGAAACGTGCCTCTGCACTCAGGCGATAATTTGGCCCCAGGTGTAATTTATATTATCTTCAGAGAAGGAAATTCAACTGCAACTATTAATGGTACTCCATGGCCTGAATTTTACCCTTGGCGGATGCGTGCGATCAGCAGGCTCAAAAGCGGCCAGGAAACGGACCACCGACTGCGATCAGCCCCCAACCATGATTTTACACTGGCTGGCCAATTAACAGCCAGCCAGCCGTGAAACGTGAGCTTAAAAGCTGGGAGATTTTGTTATGACAGTTGTTCCATTATGATTGCTTTGCTGAAGCTTCAGCCCAGCAGGTGATCTTATTAATTCAAGAACTATTGAAACTTTTACAAGCCTATAATAATAGAATAATGCTTCATCAGGGGTGGGGGCAGGAAGAGGGTGGGCGATGACGTCACCACAAGCGCAGATGAGCGGCTGCGAGAGAGCTCCCTGAAGGCAGACAGCTGCCTCAATGTGCTGCAGACCTGCAAATAATTAAATAAAGGTGCAAAAAACTGCAAAAAAATGTCCATGCATCACAATCAAGCACCTGAGAGCATACCTCATAAAAGTGCTGACCCCCAGATATGTATTTTTATTTTATTTCCTAATGGAGACTTCATCTCGACCCTTGGATGAGGTTTGACGAGAAATGCAAAGGCCGCCTGGCCGAATCGCTCATCCGCCAACCATAAGGTTGGACGGGCCACGAAAAATAGCAGACAATTGCACCATTAGTGGGCTTAATTGTCAGCGGGCGCACTTCCAACTTTTATGCATGCCCAACGTCATCTCGCGTGATTTCACACCCGATCGGGTCAGGCGCATGTCCACCCGCAAGGTGTAAAATTCTGCCCCATATGAGTGCATTGTGCATTTATTTCATTTATGTTTTTGCAAATGTTTAAAATCTCTGTATTTTGAACCTACGTGAAAGTCTCATGGTGATACATTAAGTGAAGCAGATTTGTTGAAGTAATGTGGACCGTAGGGATTTCTTTTTTATACTTCCACAGTATCACTGATGCAAGTGAAATTTGTTTCTTTAGAGACCGATCATGGGTCAGGTATCTATTTTCTTTTTTAGTCTCTGCTGGGTATTTGAAAATACCCTGCAGAGACTAAACAGCAAAACCTAATCACCCTGAGCTTAGTCTGACTGTTTCTAAAGTGATTGCATGGTTTCTGCTTCCACAACTACCAACAATTTTGTTCCTTGTTTTGATCACCCTGTATGAAGACGAACATCCTGAAATCAGCCCTGTGTCTTTTGATTGTTCAAATCAGTCTCAGGCCCTTGTAATTCATTGGATTTTTCCTCTCATCCATTTTCACACCCACTCGATTCTAAATAATAAACTGACTTTCCAATGCCATGGGAGGAATTTAATTGATCCTGCCGGAGTGGGCATGATAGCGGAGGATGGGAGAATCGGGCGAGAGTACCCACATTGGATTCCTGCTGTCAGGGAAACTGTCCATAATTAGGTTGGGATGGGAAAGGCCTGACTCAGGAAACCCACCCAATGGAGGTGGGATGTGAATTAGGCTCATTAATGAGCCACTTGACACCAATTATTTCTCAGCCCACCGGAATTCAGTGGCTCAGGAATACAGTGGGAGTGACACAGCTCACCTGTGACTCCGAAAGGCCGCCCAGCAAACCTAGCCAGATTTGCCTGCAGCCCCGTCGAGGGGGCAGGGGGGTCCCTTGTTGACAGGCACTCAATATCCGATCAAGGGGCCTGGCATCAGGTGTTATGATCCCAGCTGATGTTACCACTGGACAAGCCTGATCCCAGAGTGGAACCCAGCTTGATGGATCCTAACTTTTAATTGTTTGTTAGATACATGGAGAAGGGCTACTGACCAGAGTCAATGGAGTCAGCTGATGGACTTTTAACAAAAGTATGAAACATTTATTTAACAAGAAATGATGAACTATATGACAATACTCCTTCACCCACAACTATACCTTTACAAATATATACAGATTTGTGAGGATAACGCAAGTTACATTAATATGCTAATGTCTACAGTAAGTAACACAGTCCTTGTAAACCAATTGGCAACTTGTGGCCCGACACACCACACTCTGAAATCAAGTGACAGTTGCCACTCCAGACAGATGCTATGGATCTCTCCTCAACTCCCCCCAGATGCTTGTTACACTGTGAGCCAACTAGTCTCAGTGAACTCCGTCTTTCATACGAGGGTTTCCAATCTCCACCTTCCAAGAATTCGCCTTGGAATCTTCTCCCAAACTGCATTTTTTCTCAGATGCCTTCCACAAGGGTTCACCTCCAGTGTTTCGAGCTCTCCTTCCGATGTTCCTCTCCCCTGGGTCACCACATGCATTCAAGCTTTCTTCCATGCACTCTGACTCACTGACTTAGTTGTCAACAGTACACCACTGCTTCATAAGCCCATGGCAAAGAGTTACAGACCTTCAGTTGTCTCTTTGGACCTTCTGGCATCTCACTTTGACTACTTCCTGCAGCTTGGAGCTTTAAGCTTGAAGCTTGGAGCCTTTCCCTGCCCCTCACTCTTAACTTCACATAACAGGACCTTTTCCAGGTTCCTGTCCTTCCTTTGACTAGAAGGTTCACTTGGGTCTTTCTCCTGTTCCACTCTCCTGAATTCTTCTTTAGCTTGCTATCTGTACCCTTTGCTCCAGTCTCTTCCTGGCAGCTACTTTCAACCAACTTTAGCTTGTTACTGGCTATCTGCCCCTTCTAGGCTGCTCCTGCTAGGCAGCTGCCTTCAAACTTAATTCAAAACTGCTGTTCTAGTTTCTTCTGTGTATGTCTGTGGGAGGGACCTGCTTCTCTGGACACCTGTTGCTAAGCAACAGCCCAGTTTTTCTACTCTTGTGTTTGCTGAACTTCTCTTACAGTCATAAACTCTCCTTAGAAATGCAGGCACCTTTTAAAGTGAAACTAAAACTCAACTTGACCTGTTCTTAACACACAGACACAGAAATACAAATCAAACTTAAACATTAAAGCTAAAACTCATTCCTAACACACACACATATACCAATATAACTTATTTAAACTATGTCTATTTCCTAACACAGGAAAGGGGGCACTGCTGAAAGCCACTTCCTGCCCTTGCCTCCGAGCCCCTGACCCCCTCTCTGGTGACCCCTTTCCCACAACCTATATCCTGGGATCCACTGGCGATCCTCAGGCTGGGCCTTGGAGCATTACCGGCAGCAGTCACCACTCCCAGTGGCGCTGCTGGTAATGGAGAGCTGCCGGCCTCTGATTGGCTGAGACGTGATGGGATTTCCTTCCTTGATGTCCTAAATCTCATGGACGCTGACCAGTTAAATGGTTGACAGCACTTAAATCACATTGGGCCTCCCCCATGGAAACAATGCAGGGCTTTCACTGGTTATCCAACCAGTGAGTGGTGGACCCTCATCACAGGAACAAAATCCTGGCCCATATCTTTTTCCTCACAAAGATCACCTACTTCTGTAACATCTTAGTAACATCACCTGCCTCTGTCCTTACCTCAGCTCATTTGCCACAGAAATCCTCATCCAAGCTTTTGGCACCTCCAAATTCTAGTTTCCTGACCAGTCTCCCATCTCCCACCTTCCATAGACATCAGCTCATCCAAAACTGTCTGTATTCTCATCTGCACTAAGTGCAGCTCACCCTCACCACTGCTCTCACTGATTTAGATAGGGCCTGAATGCCTGAAACTTAAAGTTTTCATCACCTTGGTTAAATCCCTTCAAGGTTTCAGATCTCCCTATCTCTGAGCACCAGACTTATAACCCTCCTCCCAATTTGCTGCTTATCTGAATCCTGACTCTTGTGCAACCCCTTTGCTTCATCACTGGCAGCCTCAGTCACTGAGTGACCCTCAGTCACTGAGGCCAGAATTTTTCAGCCCTCCCATGGCAGGTTCCACTGCTGTGTGGCTGGCGAACCATTGAAATCTCCATTCACATCAGCGAGACCGGAAGATCCTGCCGGTGTGAGGGGCTGGAAAATTCCAGCCTGAGTCTCCAAACTTTGGAATTCCCTGCCACTTTACGTTCCTCTCCTTTAAGACACTTATTAAAATCACCTTTAACCAAACTTTAGATCACCCTGCTTAACATTTCTTTCTTTGATTTGACATCTATTTTGGGACTTTAAAGGCATTGCATAAGTGCAAGTTGTTATTATAATGACAAATAAAATACATCCATCAGTTTTTTGAAATTCATTACTGATCGTATAATCATTAACCTACTTCTACTCTTAACAGTGAATAATATGTTTCCAATTAGAAAATCAAAACACATTTGAAAATACATCTTAATTTTGTAAAGATTATATTCAGCAACAGAATTGAAAATTAACATTTGGTCCATACCTGACTTGATGAATATTATTACTACTTTTATTGTAAAATTTTAAGATTATAAAATTTTAAGAATATTAAAAAAAATAAAGCTGCAAACTGCCAGATGTTCAAGCAGCAGAGTCATTTATTTTCATAGCCTTTGGAAAACTGACGTGGCAATTGACAAAATTAGGTGTTGGTTTGTGCAAAATCAGAGCAATGACTACCTGTTTATTACTTAACCCCACAATAATTCTTTTTAACAACAGAATCAAGAACAGATGAATTAAAACTGATTGCTAAGGTTAATTGAAACTGCTTGAATAACAGGTTTGATGTAAGTGGTGAAGACTGTATTCCCTAGCTTCAAATAGGGTGAAACATATAACGTATGCTTATGTATACATTTTGTATAGTGAAATTCTCATGCCATTTGGATCTCATTCCCTCCAAAGTCACTCCAGTGGCCTACTGGAACAATGTTCTTCAGTTTGGTCCAGTTTGTAACTTTACACTGACTTGGATGCTGATCCAGAGCTAGAGCTACAAGCTAGGTACTGTTGTATACTTTGCCAGTAGAGAGTATTTCAAGGTCAGAAATGCCTGGAGTGGTATGGCAGAAAGAATATCTAAAATGACACATCACTTTGAAGGCAGTGTATCAGTACAATGTTTTATCCAGATAGTCCTGGTGGAGTACTTTGAGCAGAAAATATTCCATTAGACTTTCCTTCACTTTAATTCGAATATAGAAGATTTGCAAGGTGGCAAAAAATCATCCTTGAAGAGGAAATAGGGAGATCTCATAAACTGCTGATTGAATTGAAGTGTCTGAGGTTATAAATTAGCTATTAAAATTCATGGAAAGTTACGGTCAAACTTGAAAATAACATTGACAAGTCCATTCAAATGTTTACAATAGCACTATCTATGGAAACTCATGTTGTACAATTTTTCTTTGCACTGGTAAACTGACCACAGCTTACTTGTGTCCACAATGTTCAACAATTATCTAATCAGTACAGATACTAAAAGAAAGATGGTGCATAAGTTCCCATAAATTACTTAGCGTACTGCACTTTCACCACTTGGCAGAAATGAAACTAAAATGGTATGTGATTGGGTATGGCAGCAAAGCACAGCAGGAGAGAGAAGCCTCTAAAAGTGTTAAAGCAGGCCAGGAGTTTAAGCTTTTAATTTAATCTAAATGAATTGACTCTAAAGCAGACATGAGTGATGAATTAGTATAAGTATTGAAAACTAAAGCCAATTTTATAATTTACCAGATAGGCCAGGGACAAGAAATTCCTGCCCAAAGTCAACGGACCTTTGGCTAGTCCGTCAAATTTTCTGCCCTGCTGACAATTCCTGCTGCAGGTGGCACCAGAAAATACCAGCCATAACTACAATCAGAGCTGAATTAATTAATCAGATCTAGGGGACAAAGTAAAATATAAACAAAAGATAGGAACACTAAATAATTCCAAATTTTCAGTAAATTAAAATCTAAGGTGTCTAGAAAACAAGAGTTAAGTTAAAACATTCCGGTTAAACTTCCTATAGAATAAATAGATGTCAGCACAAGAGAAGCAGCTGATTGGTGAATAGCTGGTGAGTCATAAGTTTAATATTCTTTAATAGAGGCATGGCAGAGCATCTCAGTCTCATGGAGTGCGCATCGTGTTTCATTTCGGAACTTGACACTTTTCATGTCATCAGTTACAGCAGCTCAAACCCCGGGTTTCAATGATTGGGCAGCAACTGACATCACTGTGGTACCTCTGCAAGGCTGAGAGTTTTGTGGATAGCATGTTCATAGATGTGGTCACGCCAAAACTTGAGGGCGTGTAGGCAGAGAGGGAATAAGTGACTGCCTGATAGTCAAGGAGGATCCATCAGGCAGTGCACAAGCTCCTCACGAGTTCATCTCATTCTCCAGCCAGCATTTAGTTCTGAATACAGGTGAGAGTGATGGTTCCTCTGGGGAGTGCAGACAGAACCTAGTTCACAGCATCATGGCTGACTCAGCTGTACAGTAGGGTGTGAAGTTCCTGGGATAGAAACAGTTATATATTCAGCCAGAGACATTTAGAATTAGAACTGCTCACACTGTTAAACATGGATCCTTTATTACTTCCTCTAGCAGACTCCCTCTGCTGGTATATGTGTGTATGGCAGCCTCAAGTGGACAAAATGCGAAATGCAATGTTCAGTACGCCATAGGGGGCAACAGTAAGATTAGGAAAGCAGTAGGAGGTTGAATAGTTAAGAGAACAGACAGGCATTTCTGCAGTCAAAAACTTGAATCCAGGGTGGTATGTTGCCTCACTGGTGCCAGGGCCAAGGATGTCATGAGTAGCTACAGAGCAGTCTGAGGGAGGAGGGTGAACAGCCAGTGGCCGTGATCAATGTCGGTACCAACAAAATAAGTAGAAAGAAGGATAAGCACCTGCAGATTTTAGGAAGCTAGGATAGAAACTAACAAGCAAGACTGTGCGTTAGTGAAGATAGAAATAAGAGAATAGATAAGGTGAATAAGTGGCTGGAGAGATGGTGCAGGAGAGAGGGCTTGAGATTCCTGGGTTTTTGGGATGCTTCTGGGGAAGATGTACAGGTCAGATGGATAGCACCTGAACAAAGCCAGAACCGATGTCCTTGCTGGGCGATTTGCTAGTGCCATAGGGAGGGCTTAAACTAACTTGGCAGGAGTGTGGGAACCAGGATGTAATAGTAGAGAGAGGAACAAGGTGCACAAAAACTTGGGAGAGACGGATAGTACTAGAGTAGGAAATCAAAAGGAACTAGATGGGGTCAGAGTGGGAGCGAATGTCATATGGTCTAATTTTTTTTATTCTTTCATGGGATGTGAGCATCGCTGGCTAGGCCAGCATTTGTTGCCCATCTCTAATTGCCCTTAAGAAGGTAGTGGTGAGCTGCCTCCTTGAACCACTGTAGTCCATCAGGTGTAGGTACATCTACAATGACGTTAGGAAAGGAATTCCAGGATTTTGACCTAGCAACAGTGAAGGAACGGCTATATAGTTCCACGTCAGGATGGTGACTTGGAGGGGAACTTGCAGTTGGTGGTGTTTCCATGTGTCTGCTGCTTTTGTCCCCCTAGGTGGTAGAAGGGCTTGGAAGGTGCTGTCGAAGGAGCCTTGGTGAGCTGCTGCAGTGCATTTTGTATATGGTACACACTGCTGCCACAGTGGTGGAGGAAGTGAATGTTTAAGGTGGTGGATGGGATGCTGATCAAGCGAGCTACTTTGTCCTGGATTGTGTCGAGTGTTGTTGGAGTTGCAATCACCCAGGCAATTGGCGAGTCGTCAGCCTTCACAACATAACCCCCTCCAAGAACCATGATATGGTCACCCTGTCCTCACTTTACCAATGCCACCTCCCCCCACCCGCCTGCTTCCACATTAAACAGATCATCCTTTATCATTTCTGCCACCTCCACTACAATGCCACCACCAAACATATTTTCCCTGTCCCTCTTTTTTCAGCATTCTAAAGGGACTTATTTTCCATGGCACCCTGGTCCACACTTCCATCACCCACAACACCAGTTCCCTTTCCCATGGCACCTTTCCACCTTGGCAGGAGATGCAGCATATGTCCTTTACCTCCTCCCTTCCTACCATCCAGGGCAGAGGTTAAACAGTGATTTACTTGTACTTCTTTCAATTTAGTTTACTGTATTGGCTACTCATGATACAGCCTCTACATTGGAAAGACCAATTGGCAATTGCCCAGTCCATAAGCGTAACCCTGAGCTTCCGGTCACTTGTTATTTTAAGTCACCACACCACCCTCACTCTGATTTTTCTGACCTCTGCCTTCAGTATTCCAGTGTAGATTGAGGAACAGCACCTCAGCTTTCAATCAGGCACATTACAACCTTCCGGACTCAGCACTGATTTCAGTAATATCAGATTGTATCCACTGCTCCCTTTTTTTGAACAGTTGATGATCGTAATGGTTCTGCTGTTGTCATTCATACCTCCTCTGGATCCATCTTTCGTTTCTTTATTTGTCCCTTTACCACCCTTGTTTGTCTTGCACCATCATTCCTTTTCACCTGCTGAATATTTCCAGGATTTTTTCTTTTTATTTCAAATTGGACATGTTAGGTTATGCTTCAAGTTTCTGCTAAAATTAATTTGCATAACCTTCCATGAACCAGCACAGAGAGCATAATTGTTTAATTTTAAAAAGTGTTCCTTGATGTATTCAGGAATAGGTAAATCTGGTGCAGTTTTATTAATAGAGCTCTAAATGGGCTTATTACGAAACATAAGCATTTTCAGTAAGAGTTTCCAAGCCCTTTTCTGATTTAAAATCACTGAAAAAATACTATACTGAACCATTTGATAGTCTCGTTGATGTGCACTAGTCAGTTTGTTAATGAATTCAATACTTTTAAGAACATAAGAAATGGAGTAGGAATAAGCAATGTGGCCCCTTGAGCCTGCTCTGCCATTTAATGTGATCACAGCTGATCTTATACCTCAACTTCCCTTCCTGGCCACATTCCTATACCCCTTGATTCTTTTAGGCTTCAAAACTCTGTTGATCTCAGCCTTGAATATAACTCAATAACTCAGCAGCCACAGCCCTGTGGGGTAGAGATTTCCAAAGATTCGCAAACCTCTGGTTGAAGAAATTTATCCTCAACTCATGCTGACCCTTTTACTGAGACAATGACCTAGTTGTAGATCCCCCAGCCAGGGAAACAGTCTCTCGGCAACTACCCTGTCAAATCCTCTCAGAATCTTGTGTTTCAATGGGCTGGATTATGCACTGAGGGCAGGCTCGACACATCCCAGCATATGGGCTGAATTTTGCCCTTGACGAGCAGGCCCGACCGACTCGGCGGCAGGCGGGCAGCCGATCGCCGCCGCCAAAACGGGCCCCGCAGCCATTTTAAGTGGGCGGGCCAATTAAGGCCCGCCCAACGGGAAGCACTAGGCGCTTTCTGTGGGGCGGGGGGGGGGGATTCTCCGAATGCGAGAGTGCGCTCTTTCCCACATGCGCACGAAAGAGTGCACATCTTCCTGAGGCTAAGTGCTGCCTCAGGGAGATCGCTGAAAGGTTTTCAAAGTTTAAAAATAGAAATATAAAAATATCATTAACATGTCCCCCTCATGTGACAATGTCACACGAGATGGGACATGTTAATAAAGTGTACAAAAACTTTATTAAACTTTTAAAAATCCAACATGAAACCTCATCCCGCCAGTGGATGAGGTTTCATGTTTTTTCAGAAACCTGCCGGGGCTCCTGGCCTGCCCGCCAACCTTAAGGTTGGACGGGCAGGTCCTTTAATTGTTTTAATGATCATGTCAATGGCCTCAATTGACCATTGACAGGTCGGCAGGCGGACAGCTGATCGCGCTGTGCCCCCACCTTCCTGAAGACTTAAATGGGGCGGGATGACGTCAGGAGTTCCCCCCGTCGTCATCCCGCGTCATTCTCGCATTGGCGAGCGGGCCCCACCCCCTTCTTGCCGATGGAAAAATTTAGCCCATATGTCAGGGACAAGCCTGCCTCTGCTTGGCCAGCTTGCCCCACTTTAATTTTTTGGGCAATGGCACTTTAACTAGGATGAGGGAGGATTTCCATCCTTCTCCAGGAGGAAGTCTCACCTCAAAGAGCAGTCAGCCAATTGGAAGCCGGTGGTTCTGCACACTGGCAGTGCCAGCAGGAGCGGTGGCCACTGCAGGTAGCCCAAGGAGATGGGCTTCAGCAGTGGACCCAGATATGCAGGTACGTGCAGCAGCTCGCTGGGGCCAGGCTGATAAGGAGAGTTGGAGGGCATGTTGGACAGGGTCGCAAGGGACGGTGGAAGTGGTGAGGCAATACTGTGGGGTGCAGCCTCTGGTTGGCACTGGGGGCCTGGCAAGAGCCCCCCCCCCACCTTTAACTCTGTAGCCAATAGCTCACAGGGTTAAACCTGCCGAGCTGCACGTTGAGTGCCGGCCTCTCCTGCCACCCGTTGAAAATCAGAGTGACAGCAAGATTAATGCCCTTAATTGGGCATAAATTGCCACTTGATTAATTGTGTAATTTGAAGAATCTTTCCTATCAAGCATATTGGTTAAAACTCACAATTTTGACTTGGGGATGTGGCCAGTTTTGTAAACATGGCTGTTTCAGGCAAATTGAATTTTGAAGCAGCATTAAAAAAATGAACCTAAGTGGCTTTGAGTGTAATCCGCTGTGTTCTAAATTCCCCAATCATTTGTGCTGCTTTGGCTGATTCTGCCCAAATTGCTAAATTGTTAAATAGTGGGCAGAATATAATGGAGGAGACAAATTAAGTGACAACCAGGCAGTTGTCAGGCCTGCGGCAGGCCCTCCCAAGGATCAAGGACCCTGGGGCAGAAGTCCCACCCGCCAAGAGTTGCCAGCCAATCAGAGGCCGGCAGCTCTATTGAACGGCACACCACCAGGGAGGTGGTGGCTGCTGTCGGTACAACACCCACCTGAGGCCTCGGATCGTGCATGGACCCAGGCACACAGATGAGTAATGGTGGGAGAGGGTTTGCAGGATAGCAGGGGTGAAGGTTAGGTTGTCAGCAACAGGCCCCATTCTCTTCCCAATGTCAGGTCCTCAATCAGGTACTGAGTGCTTTTGGATGAGTGATCCCTCCCACCCCCACCCCAGAAGCTGGCAAGAAACCTCTTGCAGGTTTCCTTGTCCTCCCCACATGGCGAGCTGCCTATCCACCAATGGGTTAATATCAACAGCTGCAGGGTGAGGCACTTATGTAGGTATTCATTGCCCACTTAAGAGCCTCAATTGGCAGCGGGACAGGAAGGCCATCCACAGGCCTTCCCACCATGGACTTAATTGGGGTGGAAGCAGAAAGGTGACAGGGTCCCCATCCACCACCCTTCTGCCTAATTAAATACCTTAAACCCCACAACCTACCAAACTTGACATGGGGGAGGGCATTAAATTCTGCCCAGTATGTTGAATGCCTAATTCACATGTCTATGATGTTGAAGAAGTTTACATCCCCTAAAATTCAGATCCTAGTTTGGAGTAGAATTTCACCGCCTGATGAATTTCAAAATCTCAGGAAAATATTTGTAGACAATTGCATTTTATTTCAAATTAATTGCTGCCTTTGCCTCAAGATAATTAAATTGTACTCTGTTATCTTTACTTAGCATGAAGACTATTGCCCACCCACATTCATCAAGTAGATTGTGTTGTTGCTAACAGTTGTGTTATGAGACTGGCTCTTTCATATCAACTCCTGCCTCTCCCCAAACTGTTTGAAACACTACCTGAAAATGATTTTGAATATTCTGAAGGACTCTACATCAGGCAGACTGGCTAAATGCCAAACCTACTCTGTGTTCATGCGACAGATGTGATAGGGGTATCAAATTGCTCCCAGTCATGACAATTAACATCTCTATGCTTCATTTTATGGCTCCTTGAAAGCCAATTCCAGTTGCTGTAAGCAGAGCATGAATGACCACATCTCTATCATCAGAGTTGTATCACAACATTATCAGCTCATACATCAAGATTATGCAAACTATGAAGCCTGAGAAGTACCCTCGTCTCAGCTAGAGTCCTGTATGACTTGGCTACTCTAGTTGCCATGGTGATAGAATTCTGCTGCAGAAACAGGGCAAATGCTAATTGCAGCCATTTGTTGTTCCTTCTGTCGTTCTTTAACTTGCACAGTTGCAGAGCTGCCTGAGTCTCCAGGCTAACAGCATGATGTTGCCCCCAAAAGCACTTCTGCTGAAGGCAACCGGCTGCTCTGTTCAAAATTGTTCGAGCAGCCGGCATTGCTTGCAGTGCTGCAGTGTGGGCAGAAGAACATCTTGGCTTCAGTACTGCCAATTGTTGATTAGGGACTTGAAAACGGATGCTGTCTAGAATCTTTTGGGGAAAAGAGACTGATGACAGGAAGATTAATTTGACACCAGCCCCTCTGAGATGAGTCTGTGTCAAATTTGAACAACTGTTTTAGGAGGCATCAGCACAGCAGTAAACACAACAGACACCCGAGAGGGCTTAAGTGCAGATGCCATGGGTATCCTGTCTCTCCTGTGTTAGTTTCAGCTATTGAAGTACTCCCAGGGCAAAAAAAAATTAATTTAGTTGACACCAGGAAAATTCCATTCCAGGAAGATATACATTAATCACCTTAACTTCATGTTTGTGCTGTGGCTACACAGTGTCTACCTAATGGCAATAGAAAAATTAATTACATTGTAACTTACCAGAGCAAACCTTAACATGAAAACATTGTGTTTAATATAATGTTTATTTAAAAGTGTTTATAAATAAGTGTTAACTAATCTCTCACTAATACAACTATTTTGTTCGAGTAACTTACTGGGGCATTTGTGTTCAAGAGCTTTCAAGATCTGTTTTGGGACAGATAGAGTGAGTAAGGCTGACACATTCTTTCTGACTGATAAGATTGAGATTGATATATGACAAATGTCAGTACAACTAAAGGCTGTTTTGTTGTTATATACCAGCCAGAATAAGCTGTTGTTGTTCTCAGTGATGTAATATCTCTGCAAGACAGTTTAGACCTGTAATAATTTACTTGATGCTTCAGTTTGACTTGAGCAATAGTGACTGCAGTCACCCGCAAAGTCATGTTAGTGCAAAGGAATGGCACAAAAACGAAGTAAAATTTTTCTTCAGAGGCAAATTATTTGTTTATTTGCCTTAATGGAAGAGAGATGAAAAATTATTTTGAGATAGAACTAGGAAATTAATAGATATTGTTAATGCTAACTGATTGGAAGAATTTAGTCAGCAGTGCATGCGAATAATTACTTGATAGGAAATGGGCAACTGCAACACAGAAACATTAAATCGCTTCTGCAAATAAATGTATTCAAATTGAAATAAATGGAGCACAGTATTAGCATTGTAGCTGTTCTCAGATGCTCATTGGAAAAGGGTTAGCAACATTTCTAACATGGAATTTATTCAGGTAGAACCTATGGGAAAAGGAATGGATAAGAGTAATGAGATATGTGTGTAAGCACAGGTGACATTTTTTTAACCAAAGATCATAAACCACCTTTATAGTGCGTGAAGGTTATTTGGTTAAATATGCAAGTTACCAGCTGGATACTAAGTATATTAATGATTGTCCTTTACCAAAGTGAAGTACTGTTCAGAATTCACAAGGCAGATTCAAAGTAAATTTAGCATTGTGCTCTGTGACCCATATGCAACTTTTACTTCTTTCATTCTTTTACATAAGTTACAACCTAACCCTGCTGGGGAAATTTTTTGGTTTAATAATAGAGTTGAACAGAAATGTAGATTTCCCTGTAGTACTGACAGTAACTAGAGCAGATCAGTGGGGATGCAGGCTTCTCCCCAGCAGTAGTCCCTCACTGAGCAGGTGACAGGTTTCTGCACATATCATCCCTCATAGACAGGTAATCAAGGGGCAGTGGCAATCCCTCACAAAGCAGGTGAGTTCACTTGCAGTCTTATCTGCACTTCTAATGACTCACAGAACAGCTAGGGTGAATGAAGATGATGGCTTTTACACAACACCAATCCTTTAGAAAACAGGTGAACAGGCACAGTGCCAATCACTTGTAGCAGGGCAGTAGAGATATGCAGCTTTATCTATACGTCTGAGCCTTTGCAGAGTAAGTAAAAGATGGTTTCAGACACTGGCTGCTACAGTGCCAGCATGCCAAAGAGCAGGTAAGTTGGGCAGAGTGCCAGCCACTTCTAAAGCAAGTCAGTGGAGTAGCATGTCATTCACACATGACGCGGGTATGAGCAGCTTACCATCTATAGCACATGTCAGTGAAACATAGCGAAGGTCACTTAATCCAGGTTCTGGAGTATAGTAAATCAGTCCCAGAATGGGTCAGTGAAGCTGAGTATTTTTCATACATGGAATAAAATGCCAAGCACTCATCACACAGAACAAGTCAGCGAAGAGTGCTTTCGGGACGGAGGATGTCACTTGAATACAATGCCATGTGCACCCAGTTTTGGTCAGTGAAACACTGACAGCCATTCACAATGCAGATTGGGTAGAGCACCATGTCCATGCCTCTCAGAAAACTGAAAACAATAAAAGAAGGAAAATATCACTTTTATGTTGCCCTGAAGGATGCTGTATTGATTCTGCTTTCACGGTGATACTAGTAGGAATTAAGAATTCGCTAACCACTCACTTTGCAAAATTGAGGAACACAAATCTCCACACATGCTGTTTACTGACCTCCCACCACCTAAGCAAACTTTCATGATTCAGAAAGCTCAGGAAATTACACTCTTCAAAAATCCAAGCTAGACTGATAATCTGGCAGGCATAGGAACAGGAGTAGGCCATTGAGCTCTTCGTGCCTGTCCTGACCACTTGCCACTGGCATTTGTTTTTAACTTAACAAACATAAAAACTACTTTGGTGCTGTTTTTAAACGCCACGGCCATTGTCCATCCTTATCTGTATTAGATTGTGTTCGCTTAAATGTTTTTGCTTATTTTACACTGTATTTTACCAAGCTGAAATGGAAGGAGCATCTCAGAATTTGCCAGGCAACTTGGAAGCAAATTTAGCATAGTGCATTGTGACCCATGTGCTACTTGTCAGGAGAAAAACAGGCACTGAAGAGTCCAATATGATGTGCGATGTGTGCTCTATGGTTAGATGGCTCTATGCTCCAAAGAATTCAACTGAAACAGGCGTTGGTCTCATTGTCTGTGCAGATCATGGACCTAACTCCTACTTCAGACCCATTTTCAAACAAGTGATTTCATGTGATTGTCTTGCTCATCGGTTTCAGCATGATGGTTCACATTTACTGCTGAGCTTGCACCTGAGATCTAGGCCTTGGTGTTCTATCTGTACCTCAGATGATAATGCAGCAACATCAAACACGCAATATAAAATCAACAGAACTGGGCTAATACAGCAGATCCTTTGTAGGAATTATAGGTTTGAAAAGAAGGTTGCTAAGTAATGCAGAAATATGCAAAATAGGGCTGGGGGTGGTGCTGTATTTAAAAACCAAAGGGAAGGAATGACTGTTGGTGGGGGGGGTGGTAAAGAGTGGCTGCTGCTGGTGGGGGAGAGAGACTGGCTGTTGCTGGTGGGGGAGAGAGCGTGACTGCTGCTGGTGGGGGAGAGAGTGTGGCTGCTGGTGGTGTGAGTGAGCCAGCAAGTGTGTGTGAGGGAGCAAGTGTGTGTCTGGCTCACACTTATGGCAGGATTTTCTGCACCCGCCCGCTGCCAGGATCTTCCGGTCCCGCCACAAGTCAGTAGAATTCTGGCTGGGGCACTGCCTCGCCCGTGGCGGGTCCCTCCCACACGCAACGGGGCAGGAAAATCCCGGCCTTAGTCTCAAGATTTGCACTAACCCTCATCCCCACACACCAACACACTCACAGCACCTCACACAGTGAGTATGGGGAGGGTGAGTGAGTCAGCACCCTGAGACTGGGGTGAGCCGGACAAACACAATTTGACCCTCTGACACTCAAATGGCCATCTTTATTAATTACTCATTTTTTGAAATTATCAGTTTGTTGCTCTGACATTGCTTTATTTTTGCTCAGCAAGCTGTTTCTTTTACTCGTACTTCAACATTTTATTGCAATTCATGTTTAATGTTGTGCCAAACCTTATCTTTCCAAAATTTTCTCATCAGTCCCTTGAGTGAGGAAAAAAATTGAAATGTGGCCCCTCACATGAAAAGGCTGGACAAGCCTGGCCTAAGCTGATTGTTTCAGTGCAGTCTACTCTCCTATTGCTCTGATTGGTTAAACCAACTACAATTGTAGATATTTACAGTCCTGGAGGAGGCCATTTCTGGCTGGCTACAAAACAGCTTTCCTGCCTCATCCCACTTTCCAGCTTTTGATTCATAGTCTTATTGGTTATGGTACTTCAAGTATATAGCCAAGTACATTTTAGAGTTCCTGCATCTATCATCCTTTTAGGCAGCGAGTTCCAGGCCCCATCACCCTCTGGTTGGAAAAAGTAATTCCAATTTCCCCTTAATCCTTTGCCAATTACTTGAAATCTCCAGCATGATGCCACCACCAAACACATCTTCCCTTCATGCCCCCTGGCTGCATTCCGCAGGGATTGTTCCCTCCGGGACACCCTGTTCCACTCCTCCATCACCCCCTACACCTCAACGCCCTCCCACGGCACCTTCCCATGCAACCGCAGAAGGTGCAACTCCTGCCCCTTTACTTCCCCCCTCCTCACCGTCCAAGGGCCCAAACACTCCTTTCAAATGAAGCAGCATTTCACTTGCACTTCCCTCAATTTAGTCTACTGCATTCGCTGCTCCCAATGCAGTCTCCTCTACATTGGAGAGACCAAACGCAGACTGGGTGACCGCTTTGCGGAACACCTTCAGTCTGTCTGCATGCATGACCCACACCTCCCTGTCACTTGCCATTTCAACACACCACCCTGCTCTCATGCCCACATGTCTGTCCTTGGCTTGCTGCAATGTTCCAGTGAAGCTCAACGCAAACTGGAGGAACAGCACCTCATCTTTCAACTAGGCACTTTACAGCCTTCTGGACTGAATATTGAGTTCAACAACTTTAGATGATGAACTCTCTCCTCCATCCCCACCCCCTTTCCGATCCCCGTTTTTCTAATAATTTATATATATTTTTCTTTTCCCACCTATTTCCCCTATTTTTAAATGTATTCATTTCAAATCCATTGTTTTATCTCTACCTTTTAGCCTATTTCAATCCCTTCCCCCCACCCTACCCCCACTAGGGCTATCTGCACCTTGCTTGTCCTGCTTTCTACCCTTAATGTCACCATTAGCACATTTCTTAGCTAATATCACCACCATGAACACCTCTTTGTCCTTTTGTCTATGACATCTTTTGGCAATCTCCACCTATCACTGGCCCTCTATGCAGCTCTACCTGTCCCCCCCTCCCTGCCCCCCTAAACCAGCTTATATTTCACCTCTTTTCTATTTTTCCTTAGTTCTGTTGAAGAGTCATACGGACTCGAAACATGAACTGTATTCTTCTCCGCAGATGTTGTAAGACCTGCTGAGTTTTTCCAGGTAATTTTGTTTTTGTTTTGTACTTGAAATCTATGCCTCCTGGTAAATGACCTCTCTACATAGGGAAATAGGTCCTTCCTACCCACTCTGTCTGGACCTCTCATAATTTTATACATCTCAATTAAACTGGCCCTCAGCCTCCTCTGTTCCAAAGAAAACAACCCAAGCCTATCTGATCTTTCCTCATAGCTCCCTTGCCTTGTTTGCCCTTCCCAAACCTCATGTTTCTCCCGACTGAATTCCAATTGCCACTTTTCTGCCCACTTGACCAGTTCATTGATACACTCCCACAATCTACAGCCTTTTTTCTCCTTATCAAACAGACAGCTAATTTTTGTGCTAGTTGTAGAGTTCTTTGGCATTCCCCCTACATTTAAGTCTATATCATTGAGAAGTGAGGGACCTAATACTAAGCCTTGCAGGATCTCACTGGAAACAGCCTCCAGTGACAAAAACGCCCACTGACTGCTACCCTTTGCTTCCTTTCACTAAGCCAAGTTTGGATCCAACCTGCCACTTTCTCTTGTCCCCTATAAGTTTTACTTTTCTGACCAGCCTGTCATGTGGGACCTTGTCAAAAGCCTTGTGAAATTCCATGCGGATGACATCAAATCTGCTACCTTCAGCCCTCCTTGTTACCACCTCAAAAAGTTCAATCAAATTAATCAGCCACAATTTTCCCTTAACAAATCCATGCTGACTGTCGTTGATTTATCCATGCCTTTCTAAATAAATATTTAGACTGTCCCTCAAAATGTTTTCCAATAATTTACCTACTACTGAGATTAAGCTGCCTAGTTAGTAGTCATTTGCCCAATCCCATTTTCCCTTTTTAAGTAAGATTAGCCGTTCTGCA
Organism: Cetorhinus maximus; assembly: GCF_964194155.1. Taxonomy (NCBI): domain Eukaryota; kingdom Metazoa; phylum Chordata; class Chondrichthyes; order Lamniformes; family Cetorhinidae; genus Cetorhinus; species Cetorhinus maximus. Next base: position 92,252,412 of record NC_135885.1, read on the forward strand.
GTCTTCTGGCACCCACCCTGTATCCAGAGAGGATTGGAAAATGATGGTTGGAGTCTTTGTTATTTTCTCCCTTGCTGTTCTCAAACACCTGGGCCTGGACTTTTAGGTCGGCGGGCGGGCGGGATCGGCGGGCCCGGGATTGGCTGGAGAACTGACTGCCGCTTGCGATCAGTCCCCGACCGCGAATTCATGCTGGCTGGCCAATTAACGGCCAGCCAGCGTGAAGCATGGGCTGAGAAGCTCAGCACTGCCTGGGTGAGGGTGGGAGGAGGACAGGGGCTGACATCAATGAGGGCGCGGGCCAGCACTGATAGAAAACTCCCTGAAGGCAGAGAGCTGCCTCAGGAAGCTGAAGACCTGAAAAATCAAAAATAAAGTTTCAGAAGCTGAAAGAAAGTGTCCATGCACCATAATAAATCACCTGAAAATGTAATTACTGAAAATGCTGCCCACAGAAATTTATTTATATTTTATTCCAAACACGGAAACCTCATCCCATCCGTGGGTGAGGTTTAATGAAAAATGTAAAGGCCGCCTGGCCGATTCGCCCATCCACCAACCGTGAGGTTGGATGGGCAACAAAAAATTGCAAACAATTGTGCATTAATGGACTTAATTACCCTCTTAATTGTAAGCAGGCGCGCTTCTGACTTTAGCATGCGCCCATCGACCGAAATATCGCATGAGTGCGGGATGACATCAGGACGCTCGCCTGACGTCATCTCGCGCAATTTCACGCCAGATAAGGTTGAGCGCGCCCACCCAATCAGTGTAAAATTCTGCCCTGGGATGCTTTCATCCAGGCCTGATGGGTTAATTTCAAAGATGCTGAACCCTTAATATGTCATCTTCACCTTCACATTCAATATTTCACAGTCCTCCTTAACTACAATGTTTCCAAAAGGTTTCTAAATGGCTCTTCTCTTTCCTTAGTTTTCTTGTTGCTATTTATGTATCTATAAAACATATTTGAATTGTCCTGATTTTACTGGCCAATATTCTTTCATGCACCCTATTTGCTTTCCTCATTTCCTCTTTTATTTAACCTCTACACTTTCTATACTCCAGGGTTTTTTTTTTGCAGTATTTAGTCGTCAATATCTAACATAAGCTTTCCTCTTTAGCCTTTTCCTACCCTTTATGCTCTTTGACATCCAGGGAGCTATAGATTTGGGAGTCTCACCCTTTTTCGTTGTGGAAACCTCTTTGTTCTGAACACTCACTAGCTCCTTCTTGAAAAATTCCCAATACTCTGACACTAATTTACCTTCAAGTAGTTGTTTCCAGTCCACTTTTGCAAAATAACATCTCTGCTTAGTAAAATTGGCTTTTTCCCAATTGAGAGCTTTTATCCTTAGTCATCCCTATCCTATTCCATAAGTATGTTAAATTTAACTGAATTATGATCTATACTACAAAAACCTTGTTCCTCTTATAACCCTCCCACCTGCCCAGCTGTATCCCCTATGACTAAGCCCAGAACTGCTTCTTTTGTTGGGATTGCTATATACAGGCTAAAAAAAAAATTCTGAATGCATTTTAAGAATTCTGTGACCTCCACGCCTTTTAGATTGATTTCATTGCAGTTGATATTAGGGTTGTTGAAATCCCCTTCTATTATCGTCTCATTGTTATTGCATTTCTCACAGTTTGCCGACATATTTGCCCTTCTCTTTCCCTTTGATTATTTGGGAGTCTATAGTATACTCTCAGCAGTGTGACTGAACCTTTTTTTGTCATTCAGTACAACCCACATAGCCTTATTTGATGATCCTTCTAGCATATCATTCCTCCTTACTGCTGCAATTGTTTCTTTAACCACTATTGTGCCCCCCACCCCTTTTTTATTCCTCCCCATCTTGTCTGAATACCCAGTAACCAGGAATGTTGAGCTGCCATTCCTGCCCTTCTTTAAGCCATGTGTCAGTAATAGCTATGATGCCATACTTCCAAATGTTTACCTGTGTCCTTAGTTCATCTGCCTTATTCGCTAGATATTTCGCATGGAACTATATAATACAAAGCACTACCAAACCCCTTTGTTATCTTTTTTCCAGCCTCTGCTTCCTCCCTTTTCCACACTTGTGAATTAATTTTCTGCCTTCCATTTCCAGCTTTGCTTCTGACATTTCTGAAACTACACTCTGGGTCCAATCTCTTGCCAAGTTATTTTAAACTCTTTTTGGGAGCAATAGCAAACCACCCCACGAGGATATTAGTCCTGACCATGTTGAGGTGCAACCCAACTGGCTCATAAAATTCCCACCTTACCCAGAATCCTATCAATGTCCCAGGAATGTAAAACCTTTCCTCCTTCACCATCTCTCCATTCATCCGCACTATCCTCCTATTGCTGTATAAGTTTGAAAGTGATACCGGTAATAATCCAGAGGTTAACATTCACGCCATCTAAGTGCCAGGCAATGACCATTTCCAGCTAGAGAGAAATAATCATCTAACCTTCCAAACTTGTGACCCCTACTGCCTAGAAGGACAAGAGTTGGCGGTGGCATGGGAACACCACCACCTGCAAGTTCCCCTCCAAGCCACACGCCGTCCTGACTTGAAACTATATCGCTGTTCCTTCACTGTTACTGGGTCAAAATCCTGGAACTCCCTTTCTAACAAAACTGTGGGTGTACCTACACCACATGGACTGTAGTAGTTCAAGAAGGCAGCTCACCACCAGCTTTTCAAGGGCATTAAGGTATGAGCAGCTAAGGTCGGTGTTAGCAAAACTCACCTCCCATGAAATAAAAAGAATCTACCCTGCGAGGTCCTGCTTATTAATTTCTTTCCTACCTCTTTAAAATCTGCCTGCCTTCTACCTATGTCTTTGGTACTGACATGGAGTACAACCACTGACTGATCACCCTTCTCCTCCCCCACCCCCCACAAACACCTTGAAGCCATTCAGTGACATCCTTGACCCTAGCAACATACCATTCTGGAATCACATCTGTGACCGCAGAAATGCCTATCTATATCCCTAATTATTGAACCCCTGACAAGTGCTTGGCTTACAAACCTTCCCCATCCCCCTGTACAGCTGTGTTATCCACAGTGTGGTGGACTTGGCTTTGCTGTACTCTTCAGCTCTTCGCCTTGTGGATACACTGCAGGGACTCCAGCTGCTGCTCAAGCTCAGAAACTCAGAGCTCGAGCTCCTCCATCTGACAACGCTTTCTACATGTGGTTGTCGAGGACAGGAGAAGCATTCAACAGGACTGAGGTTCCCAACCATGCCTCTATTTATTGTACTATTAGCTAACCTTACCAGAAATAAACTTAAGATTTTGGATTATATTTGATTAATTTAGTTTTATTTTTCTTTAATTAATTAATTAGTTTATCTACTTATCTAGTTTAAGCTATTTATTTCATAAACTTGTAGCAATTAGAATTTCTCAGTTCTGAGTTTAAGTTCCCTTGTTTAGAGAGCAAAAAAACTGTAATATTCATCAACCAATCACCAACCTGCTGTCCTGTGGCATCACTCCTTGATTTTGTTATTTTTGAATTCTGAACACCATCTGAATCAAATGATAGGAAAAATCTATAAAGGAAAAGAATAAGAATTGCAATTACTATAAATGAAAACAGAAAATGCTGGAAACACAATGGGTCTGCGAACATATGAAAGAGAAAAGGATAGGTATGGTCTATTCATCAGAACTGAAAACTGAATGAACCAAGCCAATTGTAAGAATAAGAAATGGGTCGAAACAACATGGAGGAAGCTAATAGGTTGAATGACCTGTAAACTGCTAAATAGGAACAGGAGCAAGCAATTCAGCCCCTCGAGCTTGCCCCTCTAGCTGATCTGTACCTTAGATCCAGTTGCCTAATTTAACACCATAATCTCTTCACACTTTTACCAAACAAAAATCAGTTGATCAAGCTTAAAAGCTCCAATTGTCCCATCATTGGGGGAGAGAATTCCAACTACTCTTTGTTTGAAAAAGTGCTTCCTATTTTCTCTCCTGAATGGCCTAGTTCTAATTTTAAGATTGTGCCCCTTGTTCCTAATTTTCCCCCATCAGAAGACATAGGCCAGAATTTAGTCGGCGCAATGGCCTGACGACTGGCCTGAAAGTCGGGACAAACCCCAGCTCCATATTTCGGATGTCCAATAACTAATTAATTGGCGTCAGGGCTCTCATTCCTTTAAAGGTCAGGAGCCCAGCTCCAAGAGCTGCCAGTCAATCGAAGTGCTGACAGCTGAGCAGTTTCAGCAATGCTATTGACTGGGTTGTCCACTGCTGGGACTGCACCTAGCAGAGAGGATGCGATCCACCCTCCCAGCCATTGGTTGGAATTTAATGCCACCCCCGAGGCGAGTTTGGAGGCTGGTGGAGGGGGGTAGATTTAATTGGGTGGGAGGACCCTACTGCCTTCCCACCTCTGTCCTGATCAAGCCTGGGGCAGGAGAGTTCTGGATGACTCTCCCATTCTAGTGCCATTGAGATCCCTAAGTGGGCAATTAATGCTCAATTAAGAGCCTCATCCACTGCCGCTGGCATTCAGCCAGAGGCAAGCGGGGGACTCGCAATGCAACAAGCCAGAGAAGCAAAACCCTGATTGAGGAAACCAACATCGGCAAGGGGAGGGCCTGCTGAGAGCTACCCCTCTACCCTTGCTGCTGAGCCCCCTTCTCTCCCATATCTTGGGACTGCACCCTGTGACCTCAACAGGCACTTTCCCCACATGGCGGAGGGCCCACACACCTCTGATAAAATGCCAGCGGCAGCAGGAAGAGGCCTTTAAGTGGCCTTTAATTGGTCCAATTGGCCTCTGAGTGTGAGGGGCCATCCTCCACCTTTCCTGCCGCTGGTAAACTGCCCTTGTGGCGGGAAAGTGGTGGGCACTCCAACACTGCCTTCCATTGCCATTTTATAGGTCATTTGACCTCCGAACCAATCCCTATAAAATTCAGCCAATTGTTTCTAACAGAAAAGCAGGTGTTATAAAAGATATGAGGAAATATCTAAAAGGGCAGAAATCTTAAATGCTTAAAAGTAATAAGAAATGTCTACATAAGAGAATGAGGGGCTAGCCGTCTAAGTAGGAGGAAAACAGGAAATATTGGAGACATCATAGAGTAATTTACAGCACAGAAGGAGGCCATTCGCCCCATCGAGTCCATGCCAGCTCTCTGCGGAATCCCCACTCCCCCGCTCAGACCCTACAGCCCTGCAAGCTTATTTCCTTCAAGGGCCCATCCAATTTCTTTTTGAAATCATTGATTGTTTCCACAGTTGGTTTGCTGGTCCCAAATTAGAAAAAAATTAACCAACATGCAGGTCAGTGTTCTCCACCCAGAACTGTGTCTACATCTGAAATATGAACCAACCTGTGTTCCAAATCACTATGGTTGTGATTTGTGATTGTCTGCTGGTTTAATGGTGAGAAAGGAAATGCTGGGTGCAGTGTTGAGAGCTGACCCCTTATAAACTGAACCAAGCATTACAGAGATATTCTAATTTTTAAAAATTCAACTCAAAAAAAGGAAAATAAATTTTATTTTTCACAAAGCCCTGGTCAATGGCGTGGGAAGAAATTAGCAGCAGGTGTTGTATCTGTTGCAATTGCACATGAAGTTCCCAGGGCAAGACAGCTGGAATTTGAAGTGTACCATGTATTCTGGAGGGGTCTGTCCCTCCAGAAAGTGGGGGATGGGTAATAAGAAGAGGTGTTTGCTGAGACCATTCTGTAGCCGGAAGAAATGACTTATAAAATGCAACGGTTGGTGAAGCTGAAAGTGAGGATAAGGAAGAATCTGTTATTGATGTTATAGTAGATGCAGGGATATTGGGACAAATACATTAAGGGCCTCATGACGAGCAAGATCAGCTGAGGAAATAAGACAATTCAGAAGCTTTGATCCTGAAAATTAAATAATCAGAGCAAATCTAATGGAGACCAAAAAAAAAACTGAAAAGAAGCATAATCCAGATCATTGTAGGAGTCTTTTGGGGTTGCAGTAGGTGTGTGTGGATATCCTGTTGCCAGAGATGTATAGGAAGAGGTTCAGAAAGAAACAAGTCAGAGATGGATAAAGTGGGCTTAGCTGAGACCCAAGTGCACTCCCAGAATGCCAGTATTTCAATAAAGAACTAAGTGGAGATTAAACAAATAAATTGTTGAGGGTGAGAGTATGTTTAGCTGAATCGGGGAAGGGTGGTGGTGGTGAATGAGGACCAATTGAGCCACTGTTCAAGAAAGGAGCAGAGGAAAGGATTGAGATGAAAGGCACTCTACATCTATGGAGAAAAGGAGACAATTAATCAAGAATACCTGGAATCAGCAAAGTTCTAGAGGTGTTAGGCAAGTAGTGATGTAAATAGGTAGAAACTGGACGAAGAGCTAAAAATAGACAACTTAGGAGAAAACTAGTTTGGTGAGACAGGAGCAGGTTGAAACAATTGGACTATCAAGACAGACCTACACAGTCAAGGAACTATGGGTGGAATTTTCCCATCCTGCCATGGGTGAGTTTTGTGGTGGGCAGGAGTGGAGAATCTAGCGTGAACCAAAAAATCAGAAACCCACTGGCCATATGGGTACAGTCAATTCCATCCTGCACTCTTGGGAAACCCAAGAAAGCTGCAGAGCTGTTGAATCTCGCAGCCTGGCTACCTTCATCGAGAGCAAACATCACATGGTGATGTGCCTTGCTGTAGAGGGCATCTATGATCATCTTTGTGCAACTATGTGTTGCAGACGGTGAGATGCCATGAAGCCCCCTGTGGATCCCTGGAATGACCCTCAGGCAAAGAAATTGAGGGTGATGGTCACCTTTAAAGCCACTGGCAGGGGATAGCCTTCCACTCCATGGGGAGTTAGGTCTTCATGAAAATGTGGCAGATGTAATCTACTAGAGCTCGGGACAAGCACAGACATGCGTGGCATTGTCTCTCACTCATTTGTAGATAGGAGAGCCTTCTTCAGTATACCCTAGGTCTGGCGAGTGTCCTCAGTTGTCAGGATCTCTCCTCCTGACCCTCTTGTTCTTGCCCTGGCTCCCTTTGACTCTGGACCTCAGGCGGGGCCTCCTCCTGGAGATGCGCTCAGTGCCGCCTCTCCCACCTTCTCCTCCTCTATTACATTAGAACCCTCAAAAAGGCAGCATTGAGTCATGGATCCATAATTGCTTTCTCCTCTCTGAAACCAAAGATTGAACACATTAATAATTAACAGGTCACCATGAATGTGAATCTCACAGAGGGAGACTATCACTGCAAGAGAGGATGGCTAAACCTCAAAATAAGCTGATTCAAATGTATATAATAGCGCCTTCAGTTGACCAAGCCATTCACATAAACATCAAATGTATTTACAAGAGTGCAATATTTTTACAGTGGTAGCACACCTGTGACCCAAAAATGATTTCAATATTTCTTAATTTTCCTAACCCTATCACTACACCTGGCTGCAGCCCCAACATCTGCAGCAGAGGTGGAGGCAGCCTGCTGACTGTTACATCCTGATGCTGTGATGACCTTGGCAGATGTCCTCTGGTGACCCAAGGCCTTGAGGGCCCCAGCCTGATAAGGGTCTGCTGCTTAGGTGCAGGTGCACCCTCCTCGGCCTGAGCAGCTGGAGTGCATGGGATCACAGGCAGAGGGGACCCTGAATGGCAGGACATCTTTGGAATATCCTGTGAGGAAACTCCTGGGTTGTCCGGCTGATGATGATCCTCTCTGAGGGTGCCCGAGGGCCCCGCCCTGACTCCTTGAGGAGAAAGTGCACTCAGAGAGATGTCAAGGTGCCTCATCTGACTCAGACTGAGCAGGTGGCTGGTCTCCAGCAGCCCTCTGAATGCTGGACACTTGGGCTATCCCTGCCTCCGACTGCTGTGGGGACATGTCAGTGAAGTTTTCTCCAGCAGGGGAGCCCAAGCCTAATGTAAAACTATGCCTCACCGAGGTGTGTGTCTCTGTGCTGGTGGAGGGTGCGGTTGGGCACTGTGATGGTACTTCCTCTGCTTCCTTTTTGGGTGTGGCCTGGGGGCTGGGACATATGGTGGGCAGCCTTGTGGGTCTTGATCTGCTGGTGCCTATAAAAGAGAGAAGAGAGTTTTAGTTGATGAGCATGTGGATTACGAGATTGCTTGTCACTCACTCTGATTGTCAGGATGTGATGAGCTGATGGAGGTGTGATCTGTTCTAGGTTGTTGAGATAATCTGATCTCCCCTTCCTCACAGGACCTATCCTTGACCTCCCCAGTGATCTCGGGCATCCTTCTCGAGTTCTGTGAGGGCAATTATGCCGGCCCTCCCTTCCTCAGTCTGTGCTCTTTTACGGCTGTTGTGGGAAAGCTTGCGCTGGATGAAGACTAAAGAAAGGCATATGATGAGAAGGGATGGACCATAGGCTGGGAAAGATGCTTGTCCCCTGTGTGTGGTAAGCTCTCCCCAGAAGGGACTGAGGATGGAGTGTACGCAGCATGACAGATGGGATGGTGGTGATGTGAAAGCTTTTATGAGACAATCGGTGGTGATATGTGTCCCCCACTAATAGTTGTGTGACATCCCTGAAGAGATTACATGATGCCATGATGAGAGCTTGATATTGGAGGGAGTTGAAGAATAACTTAAAAGCAAAAACCTGCAGATGCTGGAAATCCAAAACAAAAACAAAAATACCTGGAAAATCTCAGCAGGTCCGGCAGCATCTGCGGAGAGGGACACAGTTAACGTTTTGAGTCCGTATGATTCTTCAACAGAACTAAGTAAAAATAGAAGAGAGGTGAAATACTAATAATATTTCACCTCTCTTCTATTCTTACTTAGTTCTGTTGAAGAGTCATACGGACTCAAAACGTTAACTGTGTTCCTCTCTGCAGATGCTGCCGGACCTGCTGAGTTTTTCCAGGTATTTTTGTTTTTGTTGTGAAGGATAACTTACCCAGGTTGAGCAGATGAAATCATTCATTCTCTTCCTACACTGGATAGCATTTGAGTGTGGTGGCCAGCCACACTGACATCCTCTGCGATGGCCTCCCAGGCCGGAGAGGCTAGTATGCTCTCTGGAGCCGTCCCTGAGATTTAGGACATCCCTATCTGCACACTCCTCATATCAAGGCCTGGAGGGTGCTGTGGCTGAAGCAGGGGCCTTCTTTAGGCTTGCAGCCTTCTTCATTTGGGTGGAAAACATCTTTAATGGTCTCCTGGACACAGGTGGGCTGGAGAGAGTGAGATGTGTGCGCTCAGCTGGCATTTAAGTATGGCTGCTGACCTTCAACCCTGCCAGGTAAGGGCGGGGTGGACGAATCAGCTTCCGACCCACCAGGTGATTCAGAGAGACACTCACCTATGCATAATTAATGAGCTTGCAAGTGTGGAATTGGCCGCGATATTCCGCATAGCAGGATACGCACCTTGGAACCTGACCATCACTGCACTTACTTTCAAAAACGGAAAATTTCACCCCATGAGATTAAAGATAAAGTAGGGATTTATCCCTATATAAATTGAGATTTCTGTAAGAAATGGAATGGTTGATAATCTGGGATGTGATGATTTGCCATTTGTTAGTGGGTTGTGGTCCAGCAGGAAATAGAAGGAGGAGTCAAAATACGACATTCAGACTGACCTAACAGCTCTTTCTCAATAGCATCTCCACCTTGCTGATCCCGTAACACCAGCACTGGCCTAGCAATACCCTGAAACTCACTCACTCAATCTTCTTGGTGCTTGCTTCCCTTGATTTCTGATCTTTAACAGGTTTTGACTTTGCTTCCTACACATTTTTCTCTTTTCCTTGTACTTGACTTGCCATGTGCTCCTAGGCTTACTTACTGTAATCAATATTGTAGAAGATACTAGTTATTTTTTTTAAATAACCAATTGTTTCTTCTATAAATCTCATAGTTCCCAACTCACACAGGCTGTTTTTGCCTTCAACTCAAGCTACACAATATTTTTATATATAATAATATTAGCATTGCTAAAATATCATATCCCGGGTGTAGTAATTGTAGCTTTAAGGAATGTAGTGACTGTAGCTTTAAGACTACATTCCTTAAAGCTACAGTTACTACATCGGGATATGGCCATCGCAGGACAAACAACTCTTATATTTGTGCATATTTGGTATTTGTAGGTTTCTCCTCTTGCAACATGATGGGACTGTAGTTTGGAAAAGATTGTCTGTGCCATTGCCTCATTAGTGGTTAAGTCTCAATTCAGAACACCAAGTTTTATTAGTATCTGTAGCTTGAAATACATTCAGATTAATGGATATAGATTTTTAGATAAACTCAGAAATTCCATGTTCCATATCTCTGCAGCCTTTAAACAGAAATGACTTGTTACCCTGCCATAGGAAAGAAAGCTGCTTCCCATAAGCAGCAAAATGAGTACAAATGTTAACGAGCCATTGAAACAAAATGTTCCAGTTCTCTGAGTAGTGCTGATGATGAAACATGGAGCAGATCATATATTATGAAATTAACAGGGTTTTTGAAATGAATTAGCTATGCAATGTCTGACGAAATGAGGCAGCACTACTATTCCATTGTGAGTAAATTTCAGGATTGCCATTGCAATAATGTTAGCAGAACACCTGAGTTTAAGAGTTGGTATGGAAAGATCAATTTGCAAAGAGTAATAATTCAAAACTCATTAGTGGTAACACCATGGGATTATATGTGTACATATTAAATTGATTAATTATGACTTTCTTAAAAATGTTCGTTGTCCTACTTTAGAGCAACAATTATGTATTCTTAAGACTCCACAAAATATTTAAGGAATAGGAATAAATACATAATAACATAGTAGGTTGAGGCACAAGTTTCAAGACATTCTAAACTATGAATTTAAATGAGTCCCTTCTGTTGACATTGCCCACTAGGGATCCTTCCCTTTCTTCTCTGTAACATGAATAGGATAATTAGATGATATTTTGAAATCCCAAGATTTATTTTAACAAGACACAACAGAATGCTGCAACAGAATTTGAATTGCAACAACGCAGAAATCAGGGCCCCTCTCCCCACAATCCCAGCTGTTCCAGTTGATATGTACACTTTCAAGTGGCATTTCTCTAAGTCTAAGCACAATGCAATCAGATGTAATAATACTAGGATCGAGATCACTGAATATTCTTTCAGAGCCATTTGTAAGCAGTAAGTTAATATATTATTCAGACTTAAATGGATTAATTTAACTTCAGTGTTCATATATTTCTTTCAACAAATATGTTTGCATTGATAAATTACTGTCTGCAATTCACCACCACCTTCTCAAGGGCAATTAGGGGTGGACAACAAATGCTGGCCTAGCCAGCAACACCCACATCCTGTGAAAGAATAAAGAAAAGATGGCTTTTCACACGTTTTACAGGACCAGTTTTGTCACCAGTTGATTGCGTCAAACTGTAAATATGTGGGCTAATACTCTGGTGCCTTCAATGAAGCCAACACTTCTACCAATGTATGAACTGTGGAAACAGTGGGCATATCTGTTTCGAGTACAATCTCATCTGTTCACAATATCCTGTCCCATCAACTGTTATATATCATAAGATCTCTGAGTATAGCTCCCTTACACTGATGACAGTTTGCATAATTGTCTCACTATACACTAGAGCTTTTTAAAATACACCAGCAGAAACTCAGAGTGATCAAGGCTGACAATTTTCAAGAATATTTTTCCCAAGGGGTTAACTCTCAGCTCCTCAAGAGTGCTGGCAGCATTTTATCAGAATTCTTTTCAGCACCACAGTGGTCTCCTCAAGAATAGAGCCAACAGAACTTTAATGCTTTCCCCTCATAAAACTCTGGACTTTAATTTTTGGGGGAAACAGAATATGATCGAATTATATCAGAGCAAATACAGTCTTTGAGAAAATAATGCAAGACGGATACTCCCCATTTCTACCTCTCATTCTACATAAGATACAATCTTCAAAGATAATTGCTATTTTAATTGAAGTGGACCGTAAATAAATTGGATCTTGTTAACAGTGCAGAAACATCGAAGTTTAAAGCACAGAAAAATGTCTTTCTATCCACGAAGTCTGTTTTACCCTTTTGCTTGAACTATTCCAAACTAGTTTCATTGTCCTGCTTCCTCTTCATGGACATATATCTTGCTCTGCTTCAAATCTTTAGTATCCTTACAAGATATAATGATCTCTGTTTCAATCACTCCCTGTGGGAAAACATTCCAGTCTCTTGCACCCCGCTGCATAAAAAAAAACCTCTTAACCACTCTCTCCACTCCCTTAATGACAATTTGAAATTGATGACGTCCCCTCGCTCAATCCCCCCCTAACTCCACCCCCCCCGACTTTCCCCCCACCCCCCCACTTCATGAATGCTTCACACAGAGAAGCACCTTGACTTGTTGAACCCTGCTCTATTTGGCACTGCTTCCATTCAGAACCTCAATAATCTTAGATAATCTAAGGATCTCCTTTCAAGGAGAAGTGGATGTTTACCTTTCATAAATAAATTAAATCTCAAAGTACCATATATTTGATTTGATTTCCCATTATGTTATAGCCTTTTTCTGATAATTAGAGGTGATTTATGAGTAAAGTAGATTGGATTAGCCCAAAAATTTGAATTAAGCTATGTAAAGTCACAGCAAAATCTGAATATAGTGTGTTACAACCGGTTGAGGAGGGTTTGTCCTCTCTTCATTTGACCATGAAAGTCTTTTTTATTTGGAAAGATATACAGTAAGTACTTAACTTTCTATGCACTCTGATCATAAAAAAAACAATAAGACAGGTTTTCTTGAGTTTAACAAAGAAAGAAGTTAGCTTTGTTATACTTTAACCAATCTAAGTAAAAAAAAACGCATCGACTTTCACACACACACCCACCTTCATACACACACACACACACTCAAAGTTGACACCCGCATGCACAAATACAGATTACAGAGTGGGCAAGGATGGGTTGGTCAAATTAGGGTCCATAAAAGTTAAAAGGAATTCAGTCTGTCGCTTGGTGATGCGGCTGGCTTCAGGTGAATTCGGTGGTCTTCTGGTTTCAGCACTGAGGCAGGTTAAAACTGGAGATGAATGACCTATCTGTTCTTCTGGAGACGCAGCTGTAGAGTTGAGTTCTTTCTTTAAAATCTCTGTCACCTGGAGAGAGAGTCAAACAATAGCAGACAGGGCCCAAAAGCTTGAAGTTGAGTGGAGAGAGAGAGAGGAGGAGGGATCTCTCTCAGCTTCTCAGCTGCTTGTCCTCAGTTCTGCTGAGAAAACATGTGCTTAAAACATACAAAGGATTAGCGTGTCATGTGACCACCTCCAACAGATCATGTATTCCATTTGTAACTTGATTAGGTCAAGTCTTGGAACTCCCCCTCTTAGCAAGGGTCCCATTGTTCAAGTGATTAGGTTTGATAGTTTTTCACCACCCAGCTGAGTATCTCAATGTTGTGCTAATGGAATGGGAAATATGGTTAATTCACATTCCTCTGAGATCATTGTCTTTGATGGGTTTTTCCAGATATACAGTCTCCATCTCAATGGTGTTATAATATGGAATGCACAGTAATACCAATTAGGTAGCCATCTTGGCTAAGAGTTCAAGTCACTTTAGTCTGAGCTTTTAAAAAAGTCTGTTTTTTAAAAATGCAATTTATGTTTCCAGCCAGTGGATTAAAAATCATTAAGATTAAAGCAAAATACTGCGAATGCTGGAAATCTGAAACAAAAACAGAAAATGCTGGAAAAACTCAGCAGGTCTGGCAGCATCTGTGGAAAGAGAAACAGAGTTAACGTCCCTACGTTAACTCTGTTTCTCGTTCCACAGGTACTGCCAGACCTGCTGAGTTTTTCCAGCATTTTCTGTTTTTGATTAAAAATCATTATTTAGGATAAAGCATACCTTCATGACAAGTGTAGAAAATAAATTTGAATTATCAAATCAGTTGAATTAAGTGACCTTGAATTATGAGGAGTAGACAGCATGAAGAAATTTATTTTATTCCTTGGATCTAAGAACATGTGGTCATGGGTCTATTTACTATTTTTCATAGAAATCGATTTTATTATTTCTCAGCTTCCAATCAGACTGATCAGAATTCATTTAGCATCACTGTATTGCATTTCATATCTTTAATGTTGCCCATTCAGCCAAGGAGAGAACTTTTGCAATCGCATTTTATGGAAGTAACATGCATTTGTATTTTAATTCTTCCTTTGAGATCTCATTTTTTGTCACTTAAGCTAATGTACATCCCCTTATTTTTACAGTTTGAAATAATCTGAGCTGAACATTTCTCAAATTGAAGGCTGTCATTTTGACAATTTATGATAATCTTGACACAAAGGACTGGATTTTCATCAAGGGGGTGGATAAGTTGAGTCAAGAAACTTCCCCACTTGGCAGACCCACCTCCTTTAAAGGGCCTCTAGCCACCGTAATTTCATGCTGGGAATCCAAGGATGAATTGGAGATGGGCCCACTGTCTTCAGAGGGAGCCAGTGCCGAGGCGGGCTAGTCAGAAGGCCCGTCAGGGTTCTCTGCAGTTCGGCCCAGTTGTATTAAAGGCTGTTAGACCCTCTATCCCTCACCCACCCTTTATGTCCCCCCCATGCTCCTTCCATTTCCTCACCCAGCATCCTCCATACCCAGTCTCCCAGTATGCACTATGTATAGAACCAATGAGTGATATAAAAAATAGTAGGAATTCTTTGAAATATTCATGAAAAGAAATTCATTAAAAATCTCTTGAGAAAAAAAACTGCTGCCCTTAAAACCTTGTAAAAGCGCCAATCAAACAGGACCATTCATGGTATCAATAACAGAAGCTTTACCTCACTTCACACCTCTTAATCTTGTCCAAATAAACATATAGACATTGAGGGGGGGGGGAGGGGGGAACAGATCCAAGAAAGAATAACTTATTATAACCTCCTAAAGATGTCAGCAAATCAAAACTAACACTCCTCCTCCACATGTCTAAACAGATCCCTGCTCAGCTAATTCCATTTGTGAGTCTTGCAGCTCAACCAAGCATTCATAATGAGGCTATCTGGCAGCTGTATCAACAGAAACAGATGGCTAGGTTTCCAGTATTTCAGCAATCTGTCATTGGCCTGCAGTAGGAAAACTACCTGGTCACAATGTGCCTCAATAGATTGTACTCCACTTCAACAAAGCCACAGACTTCTCTCAATTGCTGTGTTCAACTTGCAGAAATACTAAAGTGAGCATATAACTTCAGAATGATGTTTTCTGTGTAAACATCAAGGCTTCCAACAGTGTACCTTGCTGCGTGTTGCAACCAGGTGAGAAGAGTTGAGCTAGCTTCCCTCTATTCAACCTTCTCAATTGGTCACAACAAAGGTTAAGTTTATTTTTCATGAGGATATGCCTTTTCCAAATCAGAATGTATTTAACTATTTGAGCAGTGAGCAACACAAGGCCTTCAAATAGCCATTCGGTGTTACAGAGCTTGTGAAGCTTTGCACTCATGAGGACAATTTGCAAGAATACAATGTAAGTGAATAGAACAAATTTATACTTTGTTAAAAACTTCGACAAAATGTCTCTTTTTTCAGCAATAAACAAGGTTTTCTTGAGTTAAATAAATTTTGTAACCACTAAATCTGAGAGAAAAAAATAATTAAAACGTGACATCTCACACACAGGCATCAGCTATAAGGGAAGTTAGAGTCCATTAAAAAATGTTAAAAGAATATATGGTTAAGTGTTCTTTGATTGTCCTTGAGGCATAGATTTTTAAACATAGCAGCCAATTTGGATTAGCTTATTTTGAGAATGCAGTCAGATGTAGAAGATGTTGCAATTATTATGAGATCTCAGTTCACTGGTTGATTTCTAATAAAGTTGGCTTCCAAACTGGGTAATACACTTGTTCCAAAAGAGAGAGAGGGAGAGAGGCCAGCTTCCAGCCCGTTTCCTCTACTGAAATCTTTCTTGCAATCCCTTTGCAGTGACTACAGCCTGGCATGTTATATTTCACCCATTGTGTATTTCCAAGGGTTTTGGGTGGGTCTGCCATTGTTTCGATATCCAACACCTTGCATTTTAATGTCTCTTCCATTGACAGTGACCAGCTTCGATAGGTCTCTAAATTACAGGAAATGTCTCTCTCTCTCTCTCCGCACTCCACTGAGGGTGACCTTTTTGTTTTTCACCTTCACCTTGGAAGGTGACCTTGCATTTTTAAGCAGTTTGTTCTGTCTCATTTCAAATTGCAAAATTTCCAGTCAGCTGAAAGTTGAAAATCATTCTCAAAAATAAAGGGGAATAGCTTTGTGACACCCCTGCACCACAAAGAAAGGAAATGAGATTCACTCTCATTTCATTACAAGGTATAAAAATAAACCAAAAAAACACATTTACTCCCATTCACTCTCTTAGCCTTGGTCTTGATTATTAGTTCTGACTGGGTCTTTAAGTTCTGGACATGGTCTCAGCAATCATATTCGATTTCCCTGCAATGTGGGCGATTTTGAGGTGATATGGTTGGAGAAACAAATCCCTTTAAAAAGGTTAAATGGTTGTGGCCAGCATAGAGACTGTGGTCTCTCTGTGTCCATTTTGGACATATATCTCAAAGTGTTTGAGAGCCAGTAACAAACCTAGGGTTTCCTTTTCTGCTGTGGAATACCATTTCTGATGTTTGTTCAGTTTTTTGGAGAAGTACCCAATTGATCTCTCTATTCCTGGTTTGTCCTTCTGGAGGAGGACAGTCACTACCTCAATGTCACTAGCATTGATAGCTACTTTAAATGCTTGGTTAGTTTCAGACGACCTCTTACTTGGTGTCTGTAAACAAATTCAAGTGGAGTAAAACTCGTGGACTCATTGGGTGAGTCTCTGGCAGCGAACAGAAGAAAACCTACTCCTTTATGCCAATGAGGTACTTGTGGCACTATGTTCAAAACTTTATTCTTATTACTATTCCTTAAAATAGATTTTCTGCTGAGCCAAAAACTGCTATGACATGATAACAGGGTTAGCCCTTTGTTCTAGGAGCTACCACCAGGAGTTACAAGAACAAAAGAATTCTTCACTCGGCCTATGGAATCTCACACCTCCCTATTGTAATCAACGAACTGGCTCTCCCAACTGGAACTATCACGAGAGAGATTCAAACTCATTATACTGGAAGGGATGCTAATAACCACCTCATTTCACTTCTAAAGAAGAACAATGGAATTCTGGCCAGAAGCACAGAAAATGATTATTAAGCTGCAATTAACCATTAATGTGACATGTCATATCACCCAAGCCTCTGGTCTTTTTGGACAGTTACATCTTTAGCCTCACAAGCAGGCTGCTGTTTAACTTCCAACCGGTGAACCCCCACAAGAAGCTGAACTTCAGGCTGAACAACAGCTTGCTCCTCGAAGCCTGTTGCTGCTGGAAGAGTTCCTACTATCGCCTGCAGAACCAACCCAGTCTCTGTGTACCTACTTCATCTTGCAGTGTCAGCACCAGCTGTAAAGCGAAGTCTACAGCTCCAGTTTTCAGCCAGTTGAACTCAAACTCCTACATAAAATAATGCCTTACTAGACTCTAATTTTGCAAATCATGTGAACTGATATTCATTTCTGTGGCTCTTGTACTGTTACTATCCACAGTTGCAAAACTCCTTTTTCCATCCCTCCTTTTACTCTGTGCATGTGTATTTTTGTGTCTGCCTAGTGGAGTGGGAAGTTATGAACACTCTTTCCCTGGTTTTGAATATGAAATAAATGAACCTTCTGAGTTAATCATACGCAAGTTTGCTGCGGGTTATTAGTAAATTGGATCACACAAACCGAGGGTTTTGAAAATATGCCACCGCATACTTTAAAAATAATTCAAAACACATTCTGCTTATGGACAGGTGGTGGGAGGAGTTAAATACAATTTAGCTGTCTTTCTCCTGTCCATAACATCATAATCATCAGCTAGAGTTGCTGCCTGTCTGGCCCCTGTTACTCTCTGTTCCTCTATATGAGTTCTTATCAGGAAGGGTTTGGAGGTTTTGAACTCTTCGAGGAGAATTATTTCATGAAGATTTTTGTAGGTGGCCTCAAATTTTAAGCGCTCATGCCCACTGGTCAAAAGCAAGCTGCTTAAGCCATTCAAATTTCAGGTACACTTGGTCAGACCATTTCCTGAGGGTATGGAATTTCTGACGGTATTCCTCCAGCACTAACTGGTATGCACATAAAATAGCCCTTTTTGCTGCATCATAGCTTGTTGCACTTTCCTCAGGCAAGAGGAATTAAACTTCGTGAGTTTTTCCTGTCAGCTTACTCTGCAACTTAAGAGACCAGTGTTGGGCTGGCCACTGGTCTCATTTCAAATTGCAAAATTTCCAGTCAGTTGAAAGTTGAAAAATCATATTTTCAAAAATAAAGGGACATAGTCTCATGACATGCGTTATACAAAATATGAATCAAAACATCAGTTGCAGCAATGTCATTGTGAGCATCATTCAGTTTTTGGTAAACACTGTTGTGCTTTCAATAATTAACACTTGTTTTGAGAGCTGAATACATGGAACGTCTCCCTAGGGGTTGAGATCAAGGCACTGAGTTTGGACAATATTTCTGTTGCAATTGCTTCTGAGGTTTCCTGGCTATCACTATAGAAATTCAACAGTAAATACCGAACACCACCCCCCTTCTCAAAGTTGAAATATATCAAAACTAAGGGGAAGCCAGGGTGTCATGGAGAGAATGAACCCTTCAGAATCCTGAAAAAGTTGGGGAAACTGTGCTTGATGGTGGCATTGCACTGGAGGTGGCAGAAACGACAGAGGATAATCTGTTAAATACATTGGCTGAAGGAGTGGAAGATGAGGACAAGTGGAACTCTATCAAGTTTTTGAGAGAGAGGGAAATGGATGAAAGTTGAAGTGCAGGAAATGGGAGTCCATTTGGTGTAGGCACACCCACAGTGCTGTTAGGAAGGGAGTTCCAGGATTTTGACCCAGCGACAGCGAAGGAACGACGATATATTTCCAAGTCAGGATGATGAGTGGCTTGGAGGGGAACTTCCAGGTGATGGTGTTCCCATCTACCCGCTGCCCTTGCCCTTCTAGATGGTAGGGGCCGTGGGTTTGGAAGGTGCTGTCAAAGGAGCATTGGTGAATTCCTGCAGTGCATCTTGTAGATAGTACACACCGCTGCTACTGTGCACCATTGGTGGAGAGAGTGAATGTGGTGCCAATCAAGCGGGCTGCTTTGTCCTGAACGGGGTGAAGTTTCTTGAGTGTTGTGGGAACTGCACTCATCCAGGCAAGTGGGGAGCACTCCATCACACTCCTGACTCATGCCTTGTAGATGGAGTCAGGAGGTGAGTTACCCGTCGCACAATTCCTAGCCTCTGACCTGCTGTTGTAGCCACAGTATTTATATGGCTAGTCCAGTCCAGTTCAGTTTCTGGTCAATGGTAACCCCCAGAATGTTGATAATGAGGGATTCAGTGATGCCAATACCATTGAACATCAAGGAGCGATGGTTGGATTCTCTCTTGTTGGAGATGGTCATTTCCTGACACTTGCGTTGTGTGAATGTTACTTGCCACTTGTCAGCCCAAACCTGGATATTGTCCAGGTCTTGCTGCATTTGGACATGGATTGCTTCAGTATCTGAGGAGTTGCGAATGGTGCTAAATATTATGCATTCATCAGCGAACATCCCCACTTCTGACCTCAGACTTGCAGACTTTGAAAATAAGTGATCCAGCTGGCAGGAGACAATCTGGAACGTTCCTGTGCTGACGGTGGGATTGGCGGTGCTCAACCAAGTGAGGATCCAGCAGTGCAACATCCATCAGACAACCATGCTGTGAGCCAGCTCCCCTGTCATGCCGTCCGCTGCCATACATTAACAATCTCAACTTGCTTTCGCAGACACATCTGGGAAGCAGCTGAGATGGTCCATGACCCAGGTCCTCGACTCAAGACCCGAAGGCACCTTGGAAGACGAATCTAACGACACCCTCATTGAAGACCCGTCACAGCGCTCACCCACACCCTCCACCAGCGCAGAGACACGCACGTTGCGGGGACCTAGTTCTAAAGTAGCCTCGGGACCACAATCTGGTGAGCACATCGCACTGTCTGATCCACAGCAAGCCGCGGCAGGGCCTTCCCAGTTTTCCAGCACTCGGAGGACTGCTGGAGGCCAGAAATCTGCCAAGTCCAAGTCAGATGAGGAGCCTCTGGACTCGGCCATACTTAAGTTGCTGGAGCTGCAAAGGCAAGCTTGGGAACATCAGCAATGCATGTCCGCTGTACTCCTCAGATTGCAAGGCACAATGTAGTCCATCCGCCTTCGGTCTGAGGTAATGGCGTCAGCATGCCAACACGCCGAGGTCAATACTAGTAGGATGGTGGCCGCCATGGAGACCTTGGTCCAGGACATTGGTCCTGCACTGCTGCACGGACTGAACTCCATCACTGACGCCTTACTTAGCCTCCAACAGTGTCAATGTGAGAGGGGTGTGGGGCAGCTTGATCTCTCTCCAACTTTCCCTTCTCCTCAAGGAATCAGCCATAGTCCTTCGAGTACCCTTAAGGAGGAGGATCAGCAGGTGCACACCCCAGGGCCATCTCGCCAGGTGACTCCGGGAGTTTCCGGCCCATCCAAATTCCCTCTTCATGCAACCCCAGCAGTTCCAGCTCCAAAGGCCAAGGAGGGTGCCACTGCCACACAGCAGGACCCCAAAAGCAGTCTCGGTCCTCCTGATGACGCCCGTCAAGGTCATCACAGACAGGGCATAGCAGTCAGCAGGTTGCCTCCAACTCCACTGTGGATGTTAGGGGAGCACAAAGACGTAGCGGCAGGGTTAGGGAGGTTAAGAAGATGCAGTTGCGTAGCCTGGGCACGGGTGTTAATTACTTGTACTTAATGTTCACTGTTGTAAATAAACTTCCAAGAATGTCTCCTTGCCTATAGCTCCTTGTTCTGCTGAGCAGTGTTTGTGTCACTCAGATGTGAAACCTTGGTTCCTGTACAAAGTATAGGCAGGTGTTTCAGTCCAGGGCCTCCTCCCTGTGCAGTGTGTAACTTTCAGACCAAAGTGACGGTCCGGCTTAACACTCACTGGACACATTAGTGATGCCTGCACTTTGACGGTGCTTGCCATTGATGCCAGAATGTCTTGGGCAGACGTCACAGAGTTCCGTCATTCTCTCTGTGTGCTCTCAACACCTTTGAGGTGGGGCCGTTGGGGCTGTGCTCCTGAAACGGTCTATTGCTGAAGGCTGACAAAGGTGTATTTAAAGTATCACAGCTGCATCTCCATGATATGACCCTGATCACAGCACAAGCAAGCTGCCCTCAACTAGACAGGAGTCAGACATTCATAGGGGCAATGCGAAGATCTATGCATGTGCTCACTGCATGTCATCAGCATCCTCCTGGAATCTAGCAACAATTGGGGTCTCCGCTGCATCTCCATAGCATGAGGCTGTGCACTTGAGTGTGTGTGCGTTGCCATCAGCCACACGGGAGTCAAATGTTCACAAATGCAAGGTGAGGATGTAAGAAATGTCCTCACTGCATCTCGTCATCATCCTCCACGAATCTTGCAGCTATGAGGGCCTCCCGGGCATGACTGCCTCACCTGGCCAGTGCAATGGCCTCATTGTCAGGATCCTCGCCTTCGAGGACGTTATTACCGTCATCCCTTTCGACATCCTCCTCATCAGAGGATATGTGCATCTCCTCCTCAGCCAGGTCCTTCCCCATCCCCCCCAACTTGCAGAGTCTGGTTGTAGAGCGTGCAGCAAGCAATGATGTTGCGCAACATCCTCTGGGGATTTTATTTCAAATCTCCACCGGACCTGTCGAGGTACCAGAACCTCATTTTCAAAATGCCTATAGTTTACTCCACCAAAGTCCGGGTCGTGGCACGAGCCTCGTACCGTCTCTCTGCTACATTCTGAGACCACCACATGGGTGTCATCTGACACGCCCTCTATGGGTAGCCCTTGACCCCAAGGAGCCAACCCTGCAGCCTCTCTGGACCTGGAAGATATCAGGGACCTGAGACCTGCTAGGTCGGTGCAGACATGATGGGCCAAATGGCCTCCTCCTGTGCTGTATCAATTCTGTGATTCTGTGAGTGCGCAAAGGTGGGAATATCTCATAAACAGAGTGGCAATGGGAATTTGATGAGAGGCACAGTGGGGGTATATAGGTAATGTATTTTGTTCAAACTGAAATTAACATACTTAGTTATTTTAAAACTTTAAGGCTATGCAATTGTACTCCGGCTGCTGGTCCCAGTGCTATGGAAGACCCAAATTTTAAAAGAAGTCAGCAGAGTGCATGGAGAATTCCTAGTGCAAAGCCCTACCCACCAAGGATCTTTAGAGAGCACTTCAACATCTCAATCTCAGCCAGCGGAAGTGTCTGAGGCACTGCAACTCAAGAAGGAGGTGATCACTGAACTGTGCTCCCTCCTACAACCCAGCCTGCAGTGCCATCGGCAGGCAAAGGCGACAGTGTCTGTGAAGACCACCATTGCCCTAAATTTCGATGTCAGTGGATCCTACCAGGTGGGAGCAGGAGACATCAGGAATATCTCACAATTTACCATTCATCATTGTATCAGGAGGCCAATTTAGAAGGAGAGAGGAGTTCGTCATCTTCTCACTGACCACAGAGATGTAGGAGGGGAAAGCACGTGAATTTTCCAGTCTACCGAAATTAGTAATGCTGAAGGGTGTAATGGTTCTGTGGGCCCCACACGCTAGCGAGGGAGATGTTTCATAACCACAAGGGCCGCCATTCTGTCAACCCCCAGCCGGTGGGCGACCATGACCAGGAGAGGTCATGGCTGCCCTTGACATCAAAGCAGTGTTTAATCGAATGTGGCATCACGGAGCCCAAGCATAACTGAAGTTAGTGGTAATTGGGGAAAACTCTCCACTGGTTGGAGTCATACCTAGTACAAAGGAATATGATTGTGGTTATTAGAGGCAAATCATCTCACTTCCAGGACATCGCTGCTGGAGTTTCTCAGGGTAATGCCCTAGGCCCAACCATCTTCAGCTGCTGCTTCAATGAGCTTCCCTCCATCATCAGGCCAGAAGTGGTGATGTTTGCTGATGATTGCACAGTGTTCAGTACCATTCACAACTCCTCTGATACCAAAATAGACCGTGTCCATATGCAGCAAGACCTGGACAACATTCAGGCTTGGGCTGATAAGTTGTAAGTAATATTTGCTCCAGGCAATGACCATCTCCTACTAGAGAGACTCTAACCATCTCCCTTTGATATTCAACAACATTACCATCACAGAATCACCCAATATCAACATCACAGAAACTGAACTCGACCAGCCATATAAATACTTTGGCTACTAGAGCGGGTCAGAGGCTTGGAATTCTGTGTTGAGTAACTCACTTCCTAACTCCCCAAAGCCTGTCCAGCATCTACAAGTGTTATGATATGGCAGGTGATAATCGCCAGGCTGACCAAATCCCAGAGGGAAACTTGGCCAAGCCATCAAAACGATTTGTGATTTGTACTTTATTACGAGAAGGTATGTGCGCTGAAATCAGAAGTAAAGATTCCACTACCACTTTTGGAGATTTTAAGTATTAAATTAAAATATTTATTAACAAAAGAAACAAGATTACCGTTTCACAGTTAAATTTAGTCTTACAGCATTTCCCAAAATATTCCTACTTAGCTACACTCCCAAATAAACGACCTTTCCCAGCAAATAGATTCTTAATCTATAACACATCCAGTAATAGTACTGAAAGGCACCCACTGTTGCTATAAGGGAGGTACTTCACAAGGCTTCCCTCTCCCTCTCACTCAACAATGGAAATCCAAGGCTTGTAACAAAACTTTGCTTTCTGCAACAAACAAGCGCTTCTCTGGGGTGGCCTAGAGGCTGCTTTGCACGGGCCTGTCTTCGCACAACCCACCTTTTAAGATCTCACATGACCACTCACCACATACAGTTTTCAATCTTTCCTTAAATGTATTTTCTCTCCTTTGATCTTTAAACTCATTGTTCTAAACTTTATTTGGAAGTCCCCCTTCCCAGAATATAAACATCTTTCATGTTGTCATTATGGCCAGCACTTTCAGGAAAAATAAACTTAATAAACTTGCCTCATTTATTTACGATCTTTGCCAGTTGTAAAACTTCCTGTCATGCCTCGTTGAAATTCAACAGCTAACAATTCACTCCTCACTTATCTCCTAACACAAATTCCCATTCATAATTTATCCACTGGACCTCATCTTAGCTCGTCCATCTCCATTTAAAAATGCCTGCTTTTACATCTAACCCTTTGTGATGATTTTAATCTTGCAGTCTGACTGTCTTCAATTTAATTTAATTAGTCTCACACACAGACACACACACAGACCCCACAAGCCTGCTTCACAGTAATATTAGGAAAAATGATATTCTCTTTACACAAGGCACAAGTCAGGAGTGTGATGGAATGCTCTCCACTTGTCTGGATGAGTGCAGATCCAACAACATTTAAGAAGCTCAACGCCATACAGGACAAAGCAGCTGGATTGGCACTCCATCCACCATCCCTGGCCACCTGGTCAGGAGCCAATTAAAACATTGTTGCCAGGCAGTTCCCCATTAAACCAGACGCCTCCTCAGCACCATCCTGTCTTTCATAGCACACTCTGTTCCAAGACCGCAACATTGTATATATTCCTCACACTGTTCCAGTAGACATGTCCTTCAAACCGCAGCTATTGTAATTTTAATCCATAGTCCAACAGAAATAAAAAGACATGTTCTTTACAATTCTTTCACAGAGGTTAACTAGCTGAACTGATGCTGAATAATTCACTTTTCTCAGTAGATTTAACTTCCACGATGTGATAGACATGCAGAGAATTAGTCTTGTAGAGGTTCCAGTAGAAATAGTGTAGATGTGGGCAGACATTCAAATCTGGAGAGAGCTCCTTTTCTGAGCTATTGCTTGGTAGATGGAAGATGGCAGACTGATTTGTAGTAGAGCAAGACAGTATAACTGGTTCTTGCAGCGAGGGAGGTCATGTCACATGACTCCCACCTCTCCACTTTGGCTTTGACAAGGGATGTATATTCCTTTGTCTGGATTCCTGAGATTGTTAATGTTCTAACCATTAAGAATTTGAAAGGAAGGTTACAGGATGCTTTGTCCTAGCAGACACTTGGCTCTGGTTGGCCGGGCTTGACTTATGAAATGGAGATGGCCTTTGTATAATTGCCTTTGTATAATTGCCTTTGTATAATTGCCTTTGAATTTGGTCTCTGCAGTCCTCAGGGGTCATTAGCATTGCTTCAGAGATATTGAGGCACAAATTTCTTCGATACTGCGAGAGTACAATAGCCCCATTACAATATATAATATATATGTATATCATAGAAATCGCACAAAATGAGGCCATTTGACCTGTCGTGTCCATGCTGGTTCTCTGCAAGAGCAACTCACCTAGTTCGACACTTCCGCTTTTACCCCATTGCCCTTTAAATTATTTCTCTTCATATAATTATCCAGTTCCCTTTTGAAGGCTTCGATTTAATCTGTCTCCAGTTTATACAGAGAGTAATTAAGCAAAATGATGGGACAGCTGAGACACATTCTCCGCAATCCCTGTGCCACATGGAAACTGCAGGATGTTTCTTGTATCCTGGATAACCAAGTGTACTGTTTTTGAGCTTGACCAGTAGCTGGAGTCTTTGCGGGCCATACAGAAGGCTGAGAATGTCCTGCAGCGCACATTCCAGGAGGTTCACCTCGCAGGTATAGAGAATACAGAAGAATAGTAAGTGGATGGCCACCCACTTGAGTAGGAAGAGGCAGGCAGTGCAGGAATCTCCATGAGTGCGGCATTTGCAAACCTTGGGGGAATGCAGTACAGAACATATCTATGGCACAGTGATGCCAATGGGGGGAACAGCAGAGTGTAGAAAGACAGTGGTCATAGCAAAGTCAATAGACTGGGGGATGGAAAAGTATTTTTAAAATGCATGAAACTTGCAAATGTTAACATTCAGAGGGACTTGGGTCTACTCGACAAACAACACAGGAAGTTAGCCTGCAGGTACCATAAGCAATTAGGAAGCAAATAGCAAGTTGCCCTTTATTGCAAGGAAATTGGAGTACATGGATAAAGAAGTCTTGCTACAATTGTACAGGGCTTTGGTGAGACCACACCTGGAATACTGTACGCTGCTTTGGTCTGAATTTTTAATGAAGGATATGCTTGCATTAGAGACAGTGCAGTGAAGGTTCACTAAATTGGTCCCTGGGATGAGAGGGTTGTCCTATAGTGAGAGACTGAGTAAACTGTGTCTTCTAATTGAGTCGGATTGCCACTCCGCTTGAAAGTTGTTACCTTGAAATCCAGCTGATCCTATTTTGCCCGACCTTCCGACTCAGGCCGCGTCCCTGGGGTCTAGTGTCGAGGACTGTAGAGTCGAAGGTAAGTAAGCCGTGCCCCCTTTTTTATGGCATTAGCTGCTGTAAACAGCTAAGTTTAAAGGTACAGCCAGGTTTAAGGGTCTTGAACAAGCTAAGTGGGTGGGATTTGGGGACTGGAGGTGTCAGGGTGGGCCTTGGTGGGGGGGGGGGGGGGGCGGGTCGGGCCTTGGCAGGTTGGAGGGGTCGGATTCTGCCTTGCAGGGTGGGGGGATGTTGGGTCAGGCCTTGAGGGGTATGGGGGTGTGGGAACGGTCATGTCAGGCCTTGGGAGTTGAAGAGTGTCGGGTCGGGTCGGGTCTTGAGGGGTGGGGGGTGGTTGGCTGGGGGGTTGATGGATCGGATTGGGCCTTTGGAGGTGGGGGATCAGGCCTTGGGGGGGTTTCAGTCTTGGAGAGATGGTTAGGTCAAGCCTTGGGTGGGGGTGGTTCCGGTCAGGTCGGGCACTGGGGGGGTGAGGGGGGTGCAGGGCAGGTCGGGTCTAGGGGACGTGGTTGGGTCGGCTCTTGGGGTTTAGTTAAGGGTTGAGGGAAGTTCCGTGGAGGGGGTGGGGGAGTCCCGTGAAGCGGGATGAATGGGGGTGGGAGTAGGGAAAGAGTCCTGTGGGCGGGACGGGTGGGAGAACCATGGGCGGATGGGATGGGGAGTCCTGTGTCAGGGGTAGTCGGGGGGATGGGGGTGTCGCTTTGGGGTTGTGAGGGGAGTCCCATGGGGTGTCGATGTGGGTATGTACAATAGTTACCCAGAAGCTGGAAGCTTTTCTGGGTAACTATTGATGTAACACAATCAGAACCATCTGAAGTTTGTGATTTCAGTCACAATTTTCGGATGGTTCCCAGTGCAGGGCAATTGCCCATGGAAAGTTTGAACTTCCCAGGCAATTGCCGTACAAACCTTACTTGGGAACTGGGGGAGGCTCCCCAGCACATCTTTGGGGTACCCCCCTAGATACAACGCCCTGGAGCTTGGAAGTTGCGGCCCTTTATTTTGAAGAAGACCAAAGGAATTATCCCTGGTGTCCTACCCAATATTTATCCCTCTATCAATATTTCAAAAACAGGTTGTGTGGCTATTATCACATTGCTGTTTGTGGGAGTTTGCTGTGCGCAAATTGACTGCCACGTTTCCTACATCACAACAGTGATTACACTTCAAAAGTCCTTAATTGGGTTTAAAACGCTTTGTGAATGTCAGTGGTCATGAGAAACACTATCTAAATGCAAAGCTTTCCTTTTTTTTTGGACTTCAAAGTTAGTAATCTCTAGATTACTCAGTGTCACACACTTGTGAATATAGGAATAGTAGGATAAAACAGGTTTATGCATGGTTGGAGAAATGGTGCAGGAGAAAAGACCTCAGATTCCTGAGACACTGAGAATCATATCTGGGGCAGAAGGAACCTGTTAGCCCCCATTTCCCAAATCTTATCTGAGATCTTGCTTCACCTTGTTGTGGTGTTCCAGATTTATCTTATCTGTTAAGTATAACATCTTATGTAATTCTATAAGATTCTATCTTGGTTTCCTTCCTTCAAGGTTACAGAACCTAATTTCTCTAGTCTTTTCTCATAATACAACTATCAAGATTAGGGATCATCCTCATAGTTCTTCTCTAACCTGAATATTTTTTCTTGTGATTAGCTGGAAATCTGGATTTGATGTTCAGAACGTTGATATACAGACTGTACACTTTGAGCCTGACATTCCCCACTTTATACCATATTAATATAGCAAGGTCTGCACCTTGACATGTGAAGCCTTGTTTGCTACTGTGATACAGGGAGCTATTCTGGCAAGATTGAAACAACTGGTAGGGCCTTGAACCACTTAGTTTAAAAGATAGGAGCCAGACTAAAGGCAGTTTATTAGTCCTCCTAGTAGGAGGCTGTGAGTCAAGCTAACGTGGCCTGCCAATGTTAAAATACCTATCATTAGGAAAACAATACAGTGATAAGATGAGTCTGTTACAGTTTTCCTAATATAGAGATCAGCTGTAGAGAACCATATTCTGCTGGACGTAAAGCAAGATGATACTCCAAATGGAGTCAACTATCATGCTCTGATCAGACAATAGTAAAAATAATGATTTGCCTCGGGTTACTAGGTGCAGGACACTCTAAGCAATGTGCTGTTTTGTAATGTAATGTGCACAAATGTTCTCCATAATTGAAATAACCTGATTGCTTGTCCCTATTAGGAGGAAAATTAATGCCATTAAAAAGCCACGTTTGATTTTTTAAAAATTTTCTTCCATAATGAAAATGGAACTTCTTTAATTAAAAAGTATTCTCCCGCCTCACCTTTCCATCCCATTCTGGCTCTCTGATCTCGTGCTGTCAAGTTCACAATGTTTATTTACACAAGATTAAGAGTTTTCAAGCACCTGTAGCTTCTATTACTTTAAGGGATCTGGATGATTGACACTTTTATTGGGCTGTAGTGAAAGGACTTTTTTTAACATAGTGAAAGTATTGAATGAATGACTTTTTAAAAAGATTTTTGTTTATACATATTGTCACTATAGAGTTCTTTGGTTCTATACAGTGTATAGTGGGTGAACGGGCATGGAAGTGCCATAGCTCGGCATAGGGGGCATGAAGCTCTATGGAGGGTGAGTCGGGGGCATAACTTGGCATGGGGGGTATGTTTTTTTTATTAATTTATGGGATATGGGCATCACTGGCTAGGCCAGCATTTATTGCCCATCCCTAATTGCCCTTGAGAAGGTGGTGGTGAGCTACCTTCTTGAACTGCTGCAGTCCCAGTGCTAATAGGGGGGGGGGGGTTCCAGGATTTTGACCCAGCGACAGTGAAGGATTGGCGATATGCTTCCAAGTTAGGGATGGTGAGTGGCTTGGGGGGGATCTTCTAGGTGGTGGTGTATTTGCTGTCTTTGCTCTTCTAGGTGGTAGTGGTGTGGGTTTGGAAGGTGCTGCCTGAGGAGCCTTTGTGACTTTTGCAGTGCATCTTGTAGATGGTACTCGCTGCTGCCACTGTGTGTTAGTGGTGGAGGGAGTGAATGTTTATGGAAGGGGTGCCAATCAAGCAGGCTCCTTTGACCTGGATGGTGTCAAGCTTCTTGAGTGTTTTTGGAGCTGCATTCATCCAGGCAAGTGGAGAATATTCCATCACACTCATGACTGGTGCCTTGTAGATGGTGGACAAGTTTTGCGGAGTCAGGAGGTAAGTTACTGGTCACGCAATTCCTAGCCTCTGCCCTGCTCTTGTAGCCACAGTATTTATATGGCTAGTCCAGTTCAGTTTCTGGTCAATGGTAACCCCCAGGATGTTGATAGAGGGGGACTCAGCAATGGTAATGCCATTGAATGTCAAGGGGTGATGGTGAGATTCTCACTTGTTGGAGTTGATCATTACCTGGCACTTGTGTGGTGCAAATGTTGCTTGCCACTTGTCAGCCCAAGCCTGGATATTGTCAAAAGTCTTGCTGCATTTTGACATGGACTGCTTCAGTATCTGATCAGTTGCAACTGGTGCTGAACATTGTGAAATCATCAGCTCACATCCTCATTTCAGACCTTATGATGGAAGGAAGGTCATTGATGAAGCAACTGAAGATGGTTGGGCCGAGGATGCTACCCTGAGGAACTCTTTCAGTGATGTCCTGGAACTGAGATGATTGACCTCCAACAACCACAACCATCTTCCTTTGTGCTAGGTATGACTCCAACCAGCGGAGAGTTTTCCCCCTGATTCCCATTGACTCCAATTTTGCCAGGGCTCCTTGATGCCACATTCGGTCAAATGCTGCCATGATGTCAAGAGCAGTCACTCTCACCTCACCTCTGGAATTCAGCTCTTTTGTCCATGTTTGAACCAAACCAAGGCTGTAATGAGGTCAGAAGCTGAGTGACCCTGGCAGAACCTAAACTGAGCATCAGTGAGCAGGTTTTTGCTAAGCAAGTGTTGCTTGATGGCACTGTTGATGACCCCTCCCATCACTTTACTGATGTTTGAGAATAGACTGATGGGGCAGTAATTGGCTGGGTTGGATTTGTCCTGCTTTTTGTGTACATTTCATACATGGACAATTTTCCACAAAGCCGGGTAGATGCCAGTGTTGTAGCTACACTGGAAAAGCTTGGGTAAGGACGTGGCAAGTTCAGGAGCACAAGTCTTCAGCCCTATTTCTGGAATATTGTCAGGGCCCATCACCTTCAGCCGTTTCTTGATATCATGTGGAGCGAATCAAATTGGCTGAAGACTGGCATCTATGATGCTGGGGACCTCCGGAGGAGGATGAGATCGATCATCCACTCGGCACTTCTGGTTGAAGATTGTTGCGAATGCTTCAGCCTTATCTTTTGCACTGATGTGCTGGGCTCCTCCATCATTGAGGATGGGGATATTTGTGGATTTGTTTAATTGTCTACCACCATTCACGATTGGATGTGGCAAGACTGTAGAGCTCAGATCTGATCCATTGTGTTGTGGGATCGCTTAGCTCTGTCTATCACTTGCTAAATATGCTGTTTAGCACCCAAGTAGTCCTATGTTGCAGCTTCATCAAGTTGACACGTCATTTTTAGATATGCCTGGTGCTGCTCCTGGCATGCCCTCGTGCATTCTTCATTGAACCAGGCTTGATCCCCTGCCATGGTGGTAATGATAGATTGGGGGATATGCCGGGTCATGAGGTTACAGATTGTGGCTGAGTATAATTCTGCTGCTGATGATGGCCCATAGCGTCCATGGATGCCCAGTATTGAATTGCTGGATCTGTTCAAAATGTATCCCATTTAGCACGGTGGTAGTGCCACACAACACAATGCAGGGTATCCTCAATGTAAAGACGGGACTCCGTCTCTACAAGGACTGTGAGGTGGTCACTACTACCGATACTGTCATGGTTGGTGAGGATGAGGTCCAGTATGTTTTTCCCTCTTGTTGGTTCCCTCAGCACCTGACGCAGACCCAGTCTAACAGCTATGCCTTATAGGACTCGGCCAGCTTGGTCTGTAGTGATGCCAATCAGCCACTCTTGGTGATTGACATTGAAGTCCCCCGCCCAGAGTACGCTCGGCGCCCTTGCCACCCTCAGTGCTTCCCTCAAGTGGTATTCAACACAGAGGAGTCCTGATTCATCAGCTGAGGGGGTGGGGGGCAGTATGTGGTAATCAGCTGGAGGTTTCCTTGCCCATGTTTGACCTGATGCCATGAGACTTCATGGGGGCTGGAGTCGATGTTGAGGACTCCCAGAGCAACTCCATCCCAACTGTATACCACTGTGCCACCACCCCTACTGGATCTGTCCTGCCGGTGGGACAGGACAAACCTAGGGATGGTGATGGTGGTGTCTGGGACTTGATATGTAAGGTATGAATCCGTGAGTATGACTATGTCAGGCTGTTGCTTGACTACTCTGTGAGACAGCTCTCCCGACTTTGGTACGAGCCCCCAGATGTTAGTAAGGAGGACTTTACAGGGTCAACAGGGTTGGGTTTGCCTTTGTCATTTCCAGTGCCTAGGCCGCTGCCAGGTGGTCCGTCCGGTTTCATTCCTCTTTATTGACTTCTAGCGATTTGATACAACTGAGTAGCTTGCTAGGCCATTTAAGAGTCAACCACATTACTGCGGATCTGGAGTCACATGTATGCCAGACCAGGTGAGGATGGCAGATTTCCTTCCCTAAAGGACATTCGTGAACCCAATGTGTTTTTATGACAATCGACAATCATTAGATTCTTATTGAATTCAAATTCCACCATCTGCCGTGGTGGAATTCGAACTCAGGTCCCCAGAGCATTACCCTGGGTCTCTGGATTACCAGTCCAGTGACAATACCACTATGCCACCACCTCCTTTAGTGGGGGGGATATAGCTTGGCATTGGGGGCATGAGGGAGCATGGTGGTGGGTGGCATAGCCTGGGATGGGGCATGTGATGGCATGGATGGGGCATGTGATGGCATGGATGGGGCATGGGGAGTGTGTGGGAGGTGAGGGCTGGGAGGCTTTTCTGCTTTTATTTTAACTGGAATGAAGTCCCACAGCACCGAGGCAGGCCTTTTAAACAGCCCACCTCTGCACCTGGCAGTCCCAGTGGCTGCCTCCAATCTCTTTGCTGGGTCGGCTGGCCTGACTGCAGCCCACACCCAGCAATGAATATCCTGCCTTTGTAGATATATTCTCCCGAGGCGGGCGGGCCAAACCAGGAATTTTCCTGATTCCTGCTTCCCCCCTTGGTGATGAAAATCCAGGTCATTGGAATCTAAAACACAATTTCTAAATTTGCAGGTAGGGTAACAGCAAATTGCAGGGGGATAGTCAATACTGAGGACTGCAACCAAATGCAGGAGGCATTTAGTAACTTGTAGAGTCGGTAAATAATTTCCAAATGACGTTCAACACAGCTAAGTATGAAATAGTACATTTTGGTCAGAAGAATATTACTTGGAAAGTACACATCTAGCTGAGGTAGAGGAACAAAGGCATCTTGATATATCAATCACTAAAAGTTGTGCTACAGGTTAGTAAGACCATAAAAAAAGCAAACCAAACACTTGGCTTTATTTCTAGAGGGATAGAATTAAAAACTAGGGAAGTGATTCTAAACTTGCATCGAACCTTGGTTAGACTACACTTGGAGTACAGCATGCATTTAATAGAGTGTATGCAGAGAGAATGTTTCCTTTTGTGAGGAGGAACATAACCAGAGGACATCAATATAAGATAGTCAAAAAGAAATCCAATTGGGAATTCAGTAGAAACTTTATCCAAAGACTGTTGAGAATGTGGAACAGAGTGTGGTTGAAGTGAATAGTATAGGTGCATTGGAGGGGAAAGGAGACAAGCAAATGAGGGAGAAAGGGATAGAGGGTTACAATGATAGATTTAGATGAGTAAAGGTGGGAGGATGCTTGACTGGAGCATAAACACCAACATGGACTGATTGAGCCGAATGGTCTGTGTCTGTACCATATATATGTAATCTTGTGTAATGCCTTGAACTGAAGGCAACTTTTATTCAGAGAATGGGGAAGATCCAGCCAAAGCAGGTGATCTTTCAGAATTCAAAAATATTAAATGAGAAATAGATGTGCATTGATAAGATTGTATCTAAACAAGATTAGGAGAACTATTAATATCACAAGTAAAAAAAATTAGCTGAAAGTGGCAGTATTGTTGAGCTCTGCACATTACACAAGCATTTATTACTTTCACTGAACTGAGCATTGGTTTATCGTAACTGTAATACTAACTTGTATCTGTGTGTTTTACAAAGCATCCTGCATTATCACATTGAAAATATCTGTACTTGCATGCTAAAACAGTCAAGTGTGATGTGTTAGCGAAGTTTTAAAATTTATGGCAACCAGTGTATTATTGCTATTTCACAATTCACATTTTCATCTGCTAGAATTTAATCTCCCTGTTAAAATCTGCCAACTAATGGCTAAGTTGCAAAGTATGGGCTGAGAATTGAATGCCCGATCCTGAGGCAGAAGGGTGCCAGGTGGGGACAGTACAGGATGGCCTTCCTACCCCGTGCTAATTGAGGCCTTTAAAGTGGGCAGTTAAAGCCCACTTAAGGGCCTCAACTCACTGCTGCTGGTATTCAACTGGGGCAGGCAGGGAAGTTGCCACTCAGAAAGCCCGATAAACAAATCTTGTCAGTACCTGACTGAGGAACCCCATATCGGGAAGTGGGGGTGGTGCCTGCTAAGAGCTACCCCCTGTCCTTGATGCCGATCTCCTCCACCACATACCCCATCCTGCCCTCACTCATCTGCAGCCTGGGGTCCCTCACTAATCCTGGGCCTTTGTAAATTGCTGGCAGCTGACACTGCTCCTGCTGACGCTGCCTGCAATGGACAGCTGCCAGCCTCTCATTGGCTGGCAGCTCTCGGAGGGCAGGACTTGCGCCCTCGAGACCTTGATCCCAGGGAAAGTCCACAGCTGGCTAGTTAAGTGCCTGATTGACACTTAATACAGCAGACTTCCCCAAAGGAAATGGCATGCAGCTCTCGCCAGCTCTCCAGCAAACGGGCGAAACCTCTTTCGCCTGGATTAAATACTGCCCTATATTTGGTATTGGTTGTGCTATGTTGTTTAAGCGGGGCCATTCTTACTCTATATCTCAATGTGGGATTGTTAAAAAAGGTAACACCAACCCTGCCTAAGCATCTACCTTTTTTGCTGGAGGGAGCCTTATATCATGATGGAGATAGAACAGCTGCTTCAGGAAAATGCTTTGGCACAAACGGTATAGAACTGTTTTACATTATTGCTTAAATCTATTTTGTATATACATGTTTAAAAGGTACATTTGAACCATGTATCACTTGGTGGCTTTTTTCCTCATTCTTAATGGTGGGATCAGTCAAAGTGCAAAGAATGAAATGCCAACTGGTTCATGTTGGGTCATATCTTTCATACTACAGGTTGTATGTAATCATCTGAAAAATCAGTGGTGCAGGTCTGTTTGGTACTTTTGCTAAAGTGCATTCCCATTGACAGCATAAAAATGATTATTTCAAGTTCATTTTATGTGATATGCTGTCTTTCTTCCCTTTTCATAAAGCATGTTAATTAGACCCCCCCTCCCCCAGTGAATTCTATGTGTTGACATACTCAGCCCATGGTGAGATTGCACAATATCAAACATGTTGGGCAGGACTTTCCCATGCCCGGAGTGGTGGGGGACAGGGCAGTCAGGAAATTAGTAGAGAGCCATGTCAGGATGGCTGCCTCCCCACTGCGGTCCTACTGCTGAGGATGTTTCCCAGGCTGTGGGACCAAATATGGAACTTGCCTGTCAAATGGAGGTGAGCAGTCGATGTAAATAATTATGGCGATTTTCCCATCGCCTCCCTTCAACATTACAGAAATGGTCTCCCTGTGACCATCCAGGGCTGCCACTGGAACTGGAGGCTCCATGTCCCAAAGAGGCAGGCTGCAGAGCAGGGAAGGGCCACTACCTCAGCCCCAATGAGCCATCCAGAGACTTCTGCCTTCTTGGCCACTTTGATTTAAAATCTTTTACTTACTCCTCTTAATAACCGACCCGCCTCAGCAGCGCTCACCTCTCCTGCTGAGGTTTCAGAGCTGCCAGCCCTCTAATTGGGCCGACAGCATCTACATCCCGCCTATTGCCTCTAATTGGTCGGGGAGCTCAGATGCAGCCAATTATAGGAGCGTCTCCAGTAAAATTCTTGAGCTGGTCTCACTGGCAGCAGGTGCAGATTTGGGACCCCATTTGACACTGACATCAGGATCACGAAGCCTGTGGTAAAATCCTGCCATTAGGTCTAATATGGAAAAACCTTTCAGGTTTGGGAAAGTGGAAATAGTCATGAAACATCTGCCTTTTGTGATCCTCTCATCTATAAGTCATCTGCAATCATATTTACTGAGAATACTTGTTCACAAGCTCAGCATTATGTCTCTGCAGTTCATTTTTGCATTGGTAATTTTTCTAACAATTAACTAAGAAATATTAAGTGCCACTGGGCTACTAAATTAACATAAAACTACTAGATATGATTCCTGTTTAATTGGTATGAAAATTAAATTTGTACCAAAAGATTGCTGTCCTTTATGAAATTTCATTTTGTTCGTATTCCCACCAGAGTCTATTTGTCTGAAAGAAGAAAGATAAGGTTAACCAAAATGATTATTCTGAATGGGAAATGGTAATTAGAATGAAAGTAATTAAATCTAGAATTGATTTTGTTTCCCTTGCATTAAGTAAATTCAACTTATAATGTTCTGACGTTAGTTACTGCACAAAACTGAAAGGTCAAATTCTTTTCAGTCGGCCCTTTAAGCTTCTCTTTATATCTGGTAGAACCTTCATTTAAAAGCAAAGCATATATATTTACTTAAAAAGGATCACTAGTGCATATATTTTCATTGGATACATTAAAATTCTCATTCTGCTTGAAAAGGAATTGTTAAGTCAACCTGTTACATTTTTTAAATGTCACCTTTCACCTTGAGTTTGATAAAGCCACTTTCTTTTGGCAATAAAAGGAGAATATGTCTTCACTTAGGTAAAGAGGTGATTTGGACACCAATTTACTTGATTCCTGCATATGCAGTTTAATGCTGATAGATTTCAATTGAAAGAATGAACGAGAGTTGTATTGTAAATTGATATTATAATTTAAACAGAAAAACATTTTTCAGGTTTACTTTAGAGTAAAACTTGTTTAAACTTGTTTGTGGAACCTTGCTCCAGACCAGTTAGAAGAAAGAACTTACATTAAATAGCAACTTTAATGAACAAATCTGACCACAAAGTCATTTTCATTCACACCCAAAAAAAATCAAATCAAATGGAAGATTTAAAAAAAACAAGCAGATTCAGGCTGGATGGGAAGTTTAATTTTTGAAAAATATGAATTCATCTCAAGCCCCCAACTTCTGGATGTAATGGGTGTGGGAAGGTGAGCAGGTGATGAGCCTGCTCCAAGGAGGCGGGATGGCACTTTAAACATTATAATGAGGCTCATTTGAAATGTAACTGCTAAACCCAGACCGAGACAACTGGATCCAGGAGATGCACGTCTTCTCATTTACCAGCTGGATCCAATGTACCTGACTGGGTAGTCCCTTCCCAGAAGGAAAAAAAACAGTTTGGACCAATACTCTTATTTCCTAGTTTTTACTGCTTTTTCATTCTGGGCTGCAATCAGGCACGATCCCTTCACCCCAAGGTCTCTGATTCCACCCCTTAGGCATTTATTTCCTCTCCCCAAACTAGTCTCTGACCTTCCTCCCCACCCCTATCGGCCTTAAATCCCCAGTATGCAAGCACTCCTCTAGCCCCTCTCCAGGCCGCCAAATTCCTCTGCCCCTCCCAATCCACATACATCCTGCCTCGTTTCTGTGCTGTTCTGTATTGGCCCTTGGTGCCCACCCCAGTACCTGGGAGAGGGGGATGGCATGATGCTAATCATTGGAGCCCATGCCTTTGGGGGTGACCAGGTTGGGCAGCACCACGCCTCCCTTAGGTGACTGCCTCATGCTTCAGTGTCCTCACAAACAAGTGTGCAGTGGACATTCCACCCTGGGACAAAGTTCTGCAGTACAAGGGGGTTAATGGAGTGAGAGCCTAAGCTCACACCATCATTTGGTTTGATAGCCAGGGTGCATTCTGGATGATTTAGCCATCCTTGGCCACGCTGTCATCCTCCCATGCAGGCGCCAGCCCATGAAAGGATTACAGGAGTCATGATGGAGTAGTGGGCTTGGGAGGCAACGAGGAGCAGCGCTTATAACAACAGCAAGGCTCAGGGCAGCTGGAGTGTTAGTCAGGGCCGAGAGGAGGCATGTATTGCCGCTTTCGCAGCCATCCCGAATTCATCCTGAATGATATTAATCCCCAAACCTCGCAAGCCCGAGGGTTAATGAGTGAGTGCCGGTTGTGAAAGATCATAGTAGGACATAGACTGTGTAGTTTTGAGCACCCTCAAATAGAAAGGATATATAAAAAAAATAGAAAAGGTGCATTGAAGGTTCACCAGGATATTACGAAGAATGAGGAGGAGAGTTAGGAAGAGAAACTTGAGAAGTTCGGGCTTTTTCATTGAAGCTGCAAATAATGAATGAGAGAGTGAGTGGGTGTGTGTGTGAGAGAGTGAGTGGGTGTGTGAGTGAGAGAGTGAGTGGGTGTGTGAGTGAGAGAGTGAGTGGGTGTGTGAGTGAGAGAGTGAGTGGGTGTGTGAGTGAGAGAGTGAGTGGGTGTGTGTGTGAGAGAGTGAGTGGGTGTGTGTGTGAGAGTGTGAATGGGTGTGTGAGTGAGAAAGTGAGTGGGTGTGTGTGTGAGAGAGTGAGTGGGTGTGTGTGTGAGAGAGTGAGTGGGTGTGTGAGTGAGTGGGTGTGTGTGTGAGAGAGTGAGTGGGTGTGTGTGTGAGAGTGTGAATGGGTGTGTGAGTGAGAAAGTGAGTGGGTGTGTGTGAGAGAGAGTGAGTGGGTGTGTGTGTGAGAGTGAGTGGATGTGTGTGAGAGAGTGAGTGTGTGTGTGAGAGAGAGTGGGTGTGTGTGAGAGAGTGAGTGGGTGTGTGTGAGAGAGTGAGTGGATGTGTGTGAGAGAGTGAGTGGGTGTGTGTGTGAGAGAGTGAGTGGGTGTGTGTGAGAGAGAGTGGGTGTGTGTGAGAGAGAGTGGGTGTGTGTGAGAGAGAGTAAGTGTGTGTGTGAGAAAGTGAGTGTGTGTGAGAAAGTGAGTGTGTGTGAGTTAGTGTGTGTGAGAGAGAGTGAGAGTGTGTGAGAGAGAGAGTGAGTGTGTGTGAGAGAGTGAGTGTGTGTGAGAGAGAGAGTGTGAGTGTGTGTGAGAGAGAGTGAGTGAGTGTGTATGAGAGAGTGAGTGTGTGTGTGTGAGAGTGAGTGAGTGTGTGTGTGAGAGAGTGTGAGTGAATGTGTGAGAGTGAGTGAATGTGTGTGAGAGAGTGTGTGTGTGAGAGAGTGTGTGTGTGAGAGAGTGAAAGTGAATGTGTCTGAGTGTGTGTGAGTGCGTGAGAGAGTGAGTGTATGTGTGAGTGTGTGCGTGAGCATGTAGTGAGTGTGTGAGAGTGTGTGTGTGAGTCAGTATGTGTGAGAGAGTGAGTGATTGTGTGAGAGTGATTGTGTGTGAGAGGGTGAATGAGTGTGTGTGTGAGTGAGTGAGTTACTGAGTCAGTGTGAAAGAGAACCCTGAGATTGGGAGTAAGCTATAGGGATGAAATCAATACATCAGTGAGAGAGGATCTTAGATTGAAAGAACAAGATATAGGGAAGAGTTTTTCCTCGTCGGGCGGGCCCGGGCGCGGCCGCAAAACCGACCACAGCCCACGATCGGGCCCGACCAAGATTTCACGCTGGCTGGCCAATTAACATTCCTTTAAGGCACAAAAACCTGGCAGGAAAATTAGGGCAACTGTGGCTAACAAAGTAAATTAAGATTACATTAGATCAAAGGAAGAGGCTTATAAAGTTGCCAGAGAAGTAGTAAGCCTGAGGATAGGGAGAATTTTAAAATTCAGCAAAGGAGGACCAAGAAGCTGATAAAGAAAGGGAGAATAGAATATTTCTTGGAAACTAGCTAGAAACATAAAAATGGACTGTAAAGCTTCTATAGATATGTAAAAAGGGAAAGATTAGCAAAAACAAGTGTGGGTCCATTACAGGCAGAGACAGGAAAATTTATAATGGGGAATAAAGAAATGGCAGAGAAATTAAATAAGTTATGTCTATCTTCACGGAGGAAGGTACAAAAAACCTCCCAGAAATAATAGAGAACCAAGGGACGAATGGGAGTGAGGAACTGACAGAAGTTAGTATTAGTGAAAAAGTAGTACTGGAGAAATTTATGGGGCTAAAAGTTGATAAATCCCCTGGAGCTGATGATCTACATCCCAGAGTGTTGAAAAAGGTGGCAATAGAGATAGTGGATGCATTGGTGGTCATCTTTCAAATTCTATAGAGTCTAGAATGGTGCCCATAGATTGGAAGGTTGTAAATGTTACCCCATTATTTAAGAAAGGAAGGAGAGAGAAAATGGGAACTACAGATCTGTTAGCTTGACATCAGTAGTAGGGAAAATATTAGAATCTATTGTAAAGGATGTGGTGACTGGACTCTGAGAAAATAATGGTCTGTTTGGACAGAGTCAACATGGATTTATTGAAAGGGAAATCATGTTTGACAAACCTGTTGGAGTTTTTTGAGGATGTTACTCGCAGAATAGATAAGGGGGAACCAGTGGACGTGGCAGATTTGGATTTTCAGAATGCTTTCGACAAGGTCCCACACAGGGGGTTAGTTAACGAAATTAAAGCACATGGGATGAGGGTAAGATACCGGCATCGATTGAGGATTGGTTATGGACAGAAAACAGTGAGTAGAATTAAATGGGTTATTCTCAGGTTGACATGCTGTGACTAATGGGGTACCGCAAGAATCAGTACTTGGGCCCCAGCTGTTCACAATCTATATCAATGATTTGGATGTGGGGACCAAACATAATATTTCCAAGTTTGTGGATGACACAAAACTGGGTGGGAATGTGTGTTGTGTGGATGATGCAAAGAGACTTCAAGGGGATTTGAACAGGATTTGTGAGTAGGCTAGAACAAGGCAGATGGAATATAATGTGGATAAATGTGAGGTTCTCCACTTTAGTAGAGGAACAGAAATGCAGAGTATTTCTTAAATGGTGAGAAATTGGGAAGTTTTTCTGTCCAAAGGAACCTGGCTATCCTTGTTCATAAGTCACTGAAAGTGAACACGCAGGTGCAGCAAGCAATTTGGAAAGCAAATGGTATATTGGCCTTTATCGCAAGAGGATTTGAGTACAGAAGTTTTGAGTACAGAAGTAAAGATGTCAGCTTCAATTGTATAGAACCTTGGTTAGACTGCACCTGGAATATTGTGTACAGTTTTGATCCCCTTACCTAAGGAAGGATACACTTGCCGTAGAGGGAGTGCAGCGGAGTTCTCCAGACTGAACCCTGGGATGACAGGACTATGAAGACAGATTGAGGAGACTGTGCCTGTGTTCTCTAAATCTTAGAAGAGTGAGAGGTGATCTTATTGAAACTTATGAAATTCTTAAGGGGCTAGACAGGGTAGATGCAGAAAGGATGTTTCCCTGGCTGAGGGGTGGGGGGAGGTCTAGAGCCAGGGGACAGTGTCACAATAAGAGGAAAGACATTTAGAACTGAGATGAGGAGGAATTTCTTCATTCAATATTTGGAATCCTCTACCCCAGAGGGCTGTGGAAGCTCCATCATTGAGTATGTTCAAGACCGAGGTTGATAGGTTTCTAGATACTAATGACATCAAAGGATATGGGAATAGTGCGGGAAAATGGCGTTGAGGTAGACGATCACCCATGATCTAGCTGAATGACGGAGCAGGCTCAAGGAGCTGAATGGCCTACTCCTGCTCCGTTGTTCCTATGGCACAAACCCCCACCCAGACACACACACAGGCTAATCGGTGCAGGGACACACACACAAACACACACCTCTCCCTTCCACTCCTCCTCCTCTCTTCCAAAAAATCTATCTACATAGTGGGCCAGGAGAGGAGGAAAACCTAAGCTGAAGTCAACCCGCTTCCGACCCCCACTTTCATATGAATTCCACCAAGGTCAGCTCAGAGTGTGCACCACCAGAGGCGAATGCATGGTCTGTGTTAGTTAGACCTAACTCCTTAGCTAGGCCTGGTCTTCTCCCCCTTCCCTTGTGACCAAGACTTGGGTCTCTGTCTCTCTTTAACTTTGCTTCTTAAGTGAAAAGGCAAAAATGGTTTCATTATAGCTTTGCTGCCTGGCACATTTTAATGGTCATTTTTATTAATGACTCATTTATTTTAAGTTATCAATTTATTGCATTGACATTAATGTTGTTGATGTTTAACTTTTTTTAAAAATTTATGTTTAATGTTGTGCCAAATCAGATCTCGGGCAGCTGCTGCTGGGTTTCTTGCTGAAGGGGAATGAAAGTCTCTCAATAAGTCTGATTGCTTTTTAGAGGGCTGGCAAAACGGGTTATTTTTGCTCCAAAAGAAACGGGAAGTGTTGGAAATGCTCAGCACATCTGGCGGCATCTGTGCAGAGAGAAACAAGTCAGCGACCATTCCGGAGAATAGTGCATCGTGGACCTGAAGCATTGACTCTCCACAGATGCTGCCTGGCCTTCTGAATGTTTCCAGCATTTTCCATTTTTATTTCTGATTTCCAGCATCTGCAATACTTCGGTCTCCTATTATATGCTCCATGCTGGCCATTTGTAAGTGTGGTTAGTT
Source organism: Cetorhinus maximus (assembly GCF_964194155.1). Taxonomy (NCBI): domain Eukaryota; kingdom Metazoa; phylum Chordata; class Chondrichthyes; order Lamniformes; family Cetorhinidae; genus Cetorhinus; species Cetorhinus maximus. The sequence continues at coordinate 92,294,571 of NC_135885.1, forward strand.
TCAATTTAAAATGAGAAAATATTTATCACTCAATGCAAAGTGTAATTTTTCTGTTAACAAAACCCATTTGTGTGGATAGGAAGTGCACATTATTGCTGGTGAATTGGTTGTTGCTAATTTACTTGAAGGTTTTGCCATTTTTATATATGGAACTGAAACCAGGAAATAAGCCATTAGAATATATCACTGTTAATTCAAGACATTCTCATTTGTACATAGGATTGTTGTGTGCTGTGCTTGAGGTTCAATCCTTTTGGGTGTTGCTGTCTGGAAATTACATAGGGCCAGATTCAAAGAAACAGAGTTGGTTGCATAGTATGAAAACCAAGTTGTGTGTAATTGTCCGACAAAGCCATGGTTGTAAAGTGTATCATAGTGAAATCTGACCTTTCGATGGGCTTTATAAATGGAGGCATAGAGTACAAAAGCCAAGAGGTTTGCTAAACCTATACAAAACAATACGACCCCACTGTGACTATGGTCCCCAATTATGGGCACCTGAAGGATGTAAGGGTGAAGGTTAAGGGTTCCGGGAGGTGGAGGAGGGAAATAAGGGGGCCGGAAACAGGAGAAGCACCAGGGCCCATGATTTCTGCCCCTGGCACTGGCCCACCTCCTTGGGATTGTTCCCTATTGTTTGGTAACAAGTGCAGTAGCCAGTTTGCAAATGGTAAGCTCAATGAACAATAAAGGAGTTGAATGATCAGTGTTATTTCACAAGATGTTTTTGATCACCTAGTGTAGATATATCCTTTAAAGGGGTCAAGAGATCAGAGAAAAGACAGTTTCCCAGTTCAGCTGTTATTCACTGGTTATCACTTGGAATGTCTTAGTGCAGAAGGTGAACTCTTGAAGCCTGAATGATCCACTATCATACCGGGTGAATTGAATAGAGCAAACTCATAAGCTCAGGATGTCTTCGGATACATCTGAGAAACAATGTGGACAATCTCTGATCATTGAAATAATGATAGGGAAAACATTCTCCAGTTCAAGTAACCAGTGTCATTGTGTGGGCTGTAAGAACGCACCCTTTAAGGATTCCTTTGGCAGCCAATTCATCTGATCTGAGCTGATGGTTTTCTTTTGATCAGATGTTTTGCTCAACGTTGGGTATTAAACCCTTACCTGCTGCTTCTAGCAATACAAAATAATAAGTTTAAAGATTAAGCGCAGACAAAATACATATACTTTTGCCACAGCTAGCTAATTTGTTTAGGTTGTGGGATGGATATTGGCCAGGACACCAGGAAAACTCCCTATTCTTTAATTGGTGCCACAAAACATTTTTCATCTTGAACATGTAAATGGAAACTCAGTTTAATATTTCATTTGAACAACAGCACTTTTGGCAGTGGAATATTCTCTCAATGTCAGCCTGGATTATGTGCTCAAGTGTGTAGCTAAGCCATAATGGTTGCAAAACCTGGGCTGCTGTGTATGAAGATTGACTAGTTTATAGAAAAAGAATTGAGGCATAGGCCTGTTTGCCCATTGCAGGAAATAAACTTTGGTGAAGATTTTAGTTTGGTTTCAACTGAATATCCATAATTATAAGCATCCAATCTTTTATCAAGCCCTGAAAATTTGCTATGGGCAGCACACATCCTGGTATTCATCCAGCAATGGACTGGCCAGAGCCTCCAGTACAAACCCTGCCAAAATTAATAGAATGTGGGGCAAATATCTTAACTTCCATGCCGATAGCAGGCACTCGCACCACTAAAACCAATCCTAGAGCTACCAATGCTGCAAATTGTATCAATTAGACATGTTTGGCTGTGGAAGGGGGTATCAGGCCCCCACTGCTTTGGAAAGAATTAAACATTGCCCCCTCCAGGGGTCCAGCCCATGATTCCAGCCAGGGCATTCAGATGGCGTTCACTTCCACCCTTTGACCGATATCCTACACCAGGTGCTCTGAGGGACAGGGATGTGGGAACTCCATTTGTTGGGAGTGCGCACCCCTATCTACGCCCCAGCGCTCTTCCACATAAGGGTATACAGATCCCAGCTTAATTCCTAGCTCTTCCACGGTGCTTCTTCTAGAGTTGCAGGGAGTGGAGCATTTTTAAGCAAAGAAAGATACGGAATATTTAGTTGGGGAAAGAACACGCCAAGAGACTTAGGAAGAAAGATGGAGGGACTGATATTTCCATTTCAACTAATTGGAGTCAGCTCTTGTTTTGTTTATTTAAGCTCGACGGAAGATAATTTTCAAAAACCTACATCTTTTAAAAAATTTGTGTCTACTCTGATGTGAACAAATACTCAGATATCGTGGCACAGCTCAATTATCCTCTATTAGTCTGCACGGGAAGAACTATTTGTAATAGGGGAAGCATGTTGAGACATATTTTATGTTTTATGAGAAATGCTGTTTTGATTGCAACTGCATATACGTTCATAGATCTTGACCAGTTCATCATTCTCTGCTGTGTAAATCTTTGATCGGGACTGATTTGAGAGCACACCCGAATGATTCTTCACTAATGGCTAGTTGAAATGCAGCTTGAACCTTAAAAAAACAGATAGTTAACCATGTGTTGTCAGTGGAACTAATATCCTCAAAAAAAATACAAAAAGATTGTCTTTTGCATTTTGATGTAATCCCACTATACATTAACTTACTCTAATATATGAAAAGTAGTATTGTAGAAAATTCCAGGGCCATCTTTTGGTGTCAAATTGAATTAGAGATTGCTAAAAAGAGCATGTTTCTCATGGAAATAATATTTGCACTGATAGGCTATCCCATATTATACTGGATAAAATTTTGATCTAGTTACAGTTTTACAGTTTTCTCACATTTCATTGGTAATTAAATCAGATTCATGAGTGAAGTGAAATAGCTACAAACCCTTCCGAGATGCAGCATTTAATGTGCAAAACCTTTATGTTGCTAGAAAAAAGTTGCTTTATGTGTCCTGAGAAAGACCTCACAGCCTTAATTTTAATCCCTATGTCCAGAGAGATTAGTGTGTTGGAAGACCAGCCATGTCCATTTATGGGCCTGAGGCCTCACTATTCCCGATGAGGCGATGACATTGTCAGCCAGAATTTGCTGCAAAAATAACAAGAAGGCAAATGCCATTGCCATTATTTATGATTAAATGGTACAGAAACTTCAGGTGAGGAAATATGAACTAAACTAGCCACGTATATTTAGGGCTAGTAATTAGGAGCATTTTAGTGACATGATAATTGTTGGTGGATTTCAATCAACTTCGCAGCCAATGAAAATTAACTATTACAAGTATTGAATCTTATTCCTCCAGGTATTCAGTTTTTCAGGGTGCTATTAAAAGTGTCAAATTTTAATTTAATTTTTTTTTTTCATTTCTCCTTTTCTCCCTCCATTAATCCAAGAGAGGACAAATCCAACCCGGCCTATTACCACACCATCAGTTTATTCTCGATCATCAGCATAGTGATGGAAGATGTCGTTGACAATACTATCAATCAGCACTTACTCAGCAATAACCTGCTCACTAACACTCAGTTTGGGTTCTGCCAGGGCCACTCAGCTCCTGACCTCCCGGTTTTTCCCCTCTCTGCACCGTTATTAGTTCATACTTTCAGCAACTTTGTGGACAAAGATTTCTGAGCTAAAGGATTCATGGCCAGAGCTAACTAACAGCTGGTGCCATTAAATTCTCTGCTACAGCAAAATCTGGCTTTGTTTATTCACTGACTGAAGTTGGTGGGTTGCTCCTGCTACGCAAACCAAAATCCCACTTTAAATTCAAAAGGCACAGCCCAGTGATCATTGGTACTATACCATGATTTCCATGATGAATAGTGGGAGGCCTATCCAGTGTCAACTCCACTAAAGAAACCTAGCTGGAGACACTGATGGCCAGAAGGGGCAAAGTTTAGAAAAAATACTTTTTTGCGATATCCTTGTGGTGCAAGAGTGTACCCCCTAGTTCCTTGGGCATCCACAATTCTAGACTTGTCTGTCCCTCTCATGCTAGTGTGTGCTTCCGACACCCATGCCCAAGATAAAATTTATGCTCCAAAGTGTTTCTTTGTATCCCCTGGATCCTAAGGTTCCAGGGCTGACCTCTTGCTCCTACTCATTAGCCCTGACTGTCCTGCATTATGTAAATGAGTCCTGGCAGTTAAAATTGTCATGGTCTCTTTCTGCCAGGGACAGCTGAGAATCTAACAGAGAGCCAGTGGATTCCAGCCTGAAAGCCGCTAGCAGTTAAAATCTTCCCACACCCCCAGACATCTTTTTCTCTCACTTCCTTGCAGAGCACTTTCCCCTTCACAAGAGCCAATATAGTGCAATCATAGAATGGTTACAACACAGAAAAAAGTCATTCAGCCCATTGTGTCCATACTGGCTCTTTGTAAGAGCAACTTAGCTAATTCCACTCTCCTCTTCTTTCAAATGTCCCTGCAACTTTTTTCTCTTCAGATAATTATCCAATTCCCTTTTGAAAGCTACAATTGAATATAACTCCACCACACACTCAGGCAGTGCATTCCAGATCCTAGCCACTCAAGGTGTATGGAAGTTTTTCCTCATGTTGCCTCTGGTTCTTTTGCCAATGATCTTAAATTGGTGTCCTCTGGTTCTCAACCCTTCCACCAATGGGAACAATTCCTCCCTATCTATTCTGTCCAAACCCTTCATGATTTTTAACACCTCTGTCAAATCTCCTCTTAGCCTTCTCTGAGGAGAACAGCCTAGCTTCACCAATCCATTCATGTAACTGAGGTGTCCCATTCCAGGAACCATTATCGTAAATTTTTCTGCACCCTCTACAATGACTTCACATCCTTCCTAAAGTGTGGTGCCTAGAATTGGACACAATACTCCAATTTAGGCCCAACAGATTTATAAGATTCACCATAACTTCTTGCTTTTATGCTCTATGACTCTATTTATAAGCCCCAGGACCCCATCTGCCTTATTGACCACTTTTTGAACCTGTCCAGCCACCTACAATGATTTGTGCATATATACCCCAGGTCCCTCTGCTCCTGTACCCCAATTAGAATTGTATCAATTATTTCATATTGTTTTTCCTCATTCCTCTTATCTAAATGTATCATTTCAATTTCTCTGCGTTAAATTTCAACTGCCACGTCTGACTACGTCCTCTTGAAGTCTATCACTATCCTCCTCACAGTTCACAATACTTCCAAGTTTTGTGTCATCTGCAAATTTTGAAATTGTGCCATGTACACCCAAGTCTAGGTCATTAATGTTGATGAAGAAAAGCAGTGGTCCCCAAGGAATCCCACCGTATATCTTCCTCCAATCCAAAAACCAACCCGTTCACCACTATTCCCTATTTTCTGTCACTCAGCCAACTTTGTATCCTTGCTGCCACTGTTCCTTTTATTATGTGGGCTTCAACTGCATTGCCCTCATCACCCCTTTCCATTACCCTCATTAAAAAGTTCAATGAAGTTAGCTAAAAATGATTTACTTTTAACCAATTCTTGCTGGCTTTCCTTAATTAGTCCACGCTTGTTCAAGTAACTGTTAATTTTCTCTTGACTTATCATTTCTAAAAGTTTTCTCACCAACAAGATTAAACTGACTGGCATGTAATTGCGGGGTTTATCCTTACACCCTTTTATGAACGAGGGTGTAACATTTGCAATTGTCCAGTCCTCTGGCACCACCCCTGTATCTCAGAAGGATTGGAAGATTATGGCTGGTGCCTCTGCAATTCAACTCTTACTCCCTTTAGTATCCTTGGATGCATCTGATCCTGTCCTGGTGACTTATCAACTTTAAGTACGGCCCAGCCTTTTTAACATCTCTATCAATTTTTAGTCCATCCAGCGTCTCAACCACCTCCTCTTTCACTGGGTCTTTGGTAGCATCATTTTCCTTGGTAAAGGCATATAGATAGTATTAACTTAGGATCCCGGTCATGCCTTCTCCTCCATGGATAAATCTACTTTTTGGTCCCTAATTAGCTCCACCCCTCCTTTTACTACCCTTTTATAATTTATATGCTTTTAGAAGATTTTTGGATTCTCTTTTACATTAACTGCCGGTCTTTTCTCATACTCTCTCTTTTCTTCTCATTTCTTTTTTCACTTCCCCCTGAACTTTCTATATTTAGCCTGGTTCTTGCATGGTATTATTGATTTGACATCTGTCATATACATCTTATGTATCAGCTTCATCATACTCTCTATCCCTTTTGACATTCAGGAGCACTGGCTATTTTTGCCCTACCTTTCCCACTCATGGAAATGTACCACAACTGTACCTGAACTATCTCCTCTTGAAATGCAGTCCATTGTTAAAATACCATTTGTCTGCCAATATTTAAATTCAATTTACCTGGGCCAGATCTGTTCTCACCCCTTTGAATTGGTCCTCCTCAATTAATTATTTTTATTCTGGATTGGTCCTTGTCCTTTTCCAACGTAAACCTTAGATATAATGATCGCTATTGCTTAAATATTCTCCTATTGACCCTTGATCCACTGGTCCTATTTTATTCTGCAGAAATGATTCAGCAATGCCTCCTTTAGTTGGACTGGGAACATACTGATCTACAAAATTCTGCTTAACATACTTTAGGAACTCTTCCGACCTCTCTGCCCTGTGCTGACTTGTGCATGCACGGAGTAGTAAAGGTGGGAGGTGGAGAAATTTGTGATAGGTCTTTTTAGTGGAATTTATCACAGCATGTTATGTTTTCCGGCCTTGAGCTTTATTTTGCATTCAGCTGAAAAGCCACACATAAAAGACATGGGGTAGGGTTTTTACCTCGTTGGGCGGGAGGGCCCAGGAGTGGTCGCAAAACCAACTGCCGCACACATTCGGACCCCGACCATGATTTCACACTGGCTGGCAGCCAGTCAGCGTGAATCACGCACTGGGAGCCTCAGCGCTGTCTGGGGGGGTGGGGGGAGGAGGAAGACAAGTGCGTACGTTTGTGCATGCGCGCAGGTGCGTGCACTGAAAGCTCCCTGAAGGCACAGAGCTGCCTCAGGGAATTGGAGATTTTTAAAAACATAAATAAGGGCTTTAAAAATGTTAAACACATGTCCCATCTTGTGACTCTGTCACATGAGCAGGGACACGTTATAAATGAGATTTCAACAGTTTTATTTTATTTTTAATTCCTGTTGGAAACCTCATCCTGCCCGGCCTTTTCGCCCGCCAACCAAACAGTTGGACAGACAGCAAAAAATTAATAGGCCTCTTAATTGTTGGTGGGCACGCTGCTGTCTCTCACGTGCGCCCACCAAGCGAAATATCATGAGAGTGCACGATGACATCGGGACACCTGCCCGATGTCATTGCGCGCTATTTTTCTCTCGTTCAGATTGGGCCTGCGCCCGCCCGACGAGAGAAAAATTCTGCCCATGGACCCAAGGGAACCAATCAGTTTCTTCTCCTCCAGTCACATTTACATGCTTCTGGGACCGCCACCACTTTTGAGTTTAGGATCCTCTTTTACTTTCCATCATAAACTCTTTCAGATTCTCCTAGCCATTATGTGGAGTAGATTTTCAGAAACTTTTCTAATGTCGTGGAGTCTTGTTTGAAAGAGTTAAAGATAGAACAATTGGGTGTGCAGATCAACAAAGCCAATTCAACTATTTCTAATTTTCAAAAAGACAAGTTTCATGTTGCTGCGCAGCTGTGCAGAGAGCATTGCTTATGTCCACAAAACCTATCTTGCATCGGAGTTGCTCCATATCCACTTTAAACACCATGACCATTTTATCCAGCAGATTATCTCCATTTTACCATCCATCTACTCATGCCTCATCAATCTCATCATTACTGCTGCCTTGATCTGCTTGAGATAAAATCAGCCTGACAATTGCAGTACCAGAAGGCATATCAAAGAACACAAACTGACTCTTCAGTCTATGGGCAGAATCGTCCCAAATTTGTACACAGCAATGTAGCAGGCGGGAAAAAAGGCGTTTTACCTGCAATGGTGGCTTTTTGCACCGTATCATGTCTTGCCTCATTAATAATTCATTCCCTGGAAACACACCAGATCACTGGCAAAGGAGCCTCCAGTTTGCCTGTCCTGCTGTCACCCCTGGCCTTCAGTAATCTGGGTGCCATATTTAAAGCCCCTGCACAAAGCCAGATCTTCCTAAGGTGTCGGAAGCTGCTGGAAAGTCATGGGGCAGAAACTTGCCCCCGTCAGGGCGGTTGTGTGGGAGCAGGCACGAACCCGATCCCCCCCCCCCTCAATCGGGGCCACGCCACCAATTAAGGCCCCCCCCCCCCCCCCCCCCCCGCAGCGTGACACGTGCCCGGAAGTACCTGTGCAGGTGGGGGGCAGGGGATTCCCTGAGTCACATGCACACAAAAGAGCACAGAAATTTCCCTGAGGCACAGAGGTGCCTCAGGGAGATTACTTTCACTTATGAAACATTGAAGAAAGGTTTAAAAAAAATGTAAGGACACATCCCCTCATTGAAACTGTCACATGAGCTGGGACATGTCCATTAATTTTTTTCAAAATTTTTAATTTAATTAATAAACCCTTCATGAAACCTCATCCCGCCCGTGGATGAGGTTTCATGAAAAATGTGAAGGCCGCCTGGGCTCTTCGCATGCCCGCCAACCTTAAGGTTGGACGGGCAGCATTCTTAATAACTTTAGTTACTTTCTTAATGGCCTTAATAGGCCTTTGACAGTTCGGCAGGCGCATAGCCAACTTGGCTGCGTGCCCGCCGAACTAACAATTTAAATGATGTGCGGTGACATCAGGACGCATGCCTGATGTCACCCCGCATCATTTTATGCATTGGCGAGCAGGCCCCGTCCCCATTCACTGACCTGAAAATTCTTCGCATGGCTGCCAAAGGGGGGAAATATGCTGCTCACTTGTCCTGAACTGGACAGAGACCCAGAGTAATGCCCTGGGAGCCGGGTTCAAATCCCACTGTGACAGATGGTGGAATTTGTGAACTATCTTCAAGATGCACTGCAGAAACTCACCAAGGCTCCTTAGGCAGCACCTTACAAACCCACGACTGCTACCATCTAGAAGGACAAGGGCAGCAGATACATGGGAACACCACTACCTGGAAGTTTCCCTCCAAACTACTCACCATCCTGACTTGCAAATATATCGACATTCCTTCACTGTAACTGGGTCAAAATCCTGTAACTCCCTCCTTAACAGCACTGTGGGTGTACCTACAACACACAGACTGCAGCGGTTCAAGAAGGCAGCTCACCACCGCCTTCTCAAGGGCAATCAGGGAAGGGTAATAAATGCTGGCCTAGCTGTCGATGTCCACATCCTGTAAAATGAATATATCCTGAATTTAGCAATGCCTCCCTTGGCACCTACTGGATGCTGCCGTGAAGTCCTCTACCACCATCCCGCCCCTCCCGGGCGAAGCAAGGTCACCAATCCAGCATTGGAGGCAGTGACAGTGGTGGTCAGCACCAACGCCCTGCAAAAGAGGACAGCTACTCACTGCTGAAAGAGGATAAATGACCTCCTCTGTTCTGCCAGGGTAAGTCACTCTTCTCATCACTCTCAACTCATGCTCTCACAAATCCATCACACATCCACAGGGATCTCACTCATTGCCAGTTCAAGGGCCATCACCATTCACTCTCTCACACACATCTTCACCTTTTTATTCATCCACGGGATGTGGGCTTTGCTGGCTGGGCCAGCATTTATTGCCCATCCCTAGTTGCCCTTGAGAAGATGGTGGTGAGCTGCCTTCTTGAACCGCTGCATCCCATGTGGTGTAGGTACACCCACAGTGCTGTTAGGAACTGAGTTCCAGGATTCTGACCCAGCAACAGTGAAGGAATAGCGATATATTTCCAAGTCAGGATGGTGAGTGACTTGGAGGGGAACTTCCAGGTGGTGGTGTTCCCATCTATCTGCTGCCCTTGTCCTTCTAGATGGTAGTGCTGTGGATTTGGAAGGTGCTGTTCAAGGAGCCTTGGTGAATTCCTGCAGTGCATCTTGTAGATGGTACGCACTGCTGCTGCTTTGCATCGGTGGTGGAGGGAGTGAATGTTTATGGATGTGGTGCCAATCAAGCGGGCTGCTTTGTCCTGAACGGTGTCAAGCTTCTTGAGTGTTGTGGGAGCTGCACTCATCCAGGCAAGTGGGGAGTATTCCATCAGACTCCTGACTCAATCCTTGTAGATGGTGGACAGGCTTTGGTGAGCCAGAAGGTGAGTTACGCATCGCATGATTCCTAGCCTCTGCCCTGCTCTTGTAGCCACAGTATTTATATGGCTAGTCCAGTTCAGTTTCTGGTCAATGGTAACCCCCAGGATGTTGATAGTGAGGGATTCAATGATTGTAATGCCGTTGAACATCAAGGGGCGATGGTTAGATTCTCTCTTGTTGGACATAGTCATTGCCTGACACTTGTGTGGCGCGACTGTTGCTTGCCACTTGTCAGCCCAAGCCTGGATATTGTCCAGGTCTTGCTGCATTTGGACATGGACTGCTTCAGTATCTGAGGAGTCGTGAATGGTGCTGAACATTGTGCAATTATCAGCAAACATCCCCACTTCTGACCTCATGATGCCCTGTGGATAGTGTCTTCATCCCATCCATAACACCACTCACCACCCACACGTGTCAGGCAAGTGTCTTCCTTACACTCTCTCCATCTGTATTCATGCAGGACAAGCTGGCACATAACAGAAAGGAGAGGTCGCAGACTGGTGGAGGAACGCCTGACATCAAGGCCCTCGCAGGCTTTGAAAATAAGTGATCCAGCTGGCCGGAGACGTTCCTGTGCTGGCGGTGCTCAACCAAGTGAGGATCGAGCAGTGCAACATCCATCAGACAACCATGCTGTGTGTCAGTTCCCCTGTCCCGCCGCCTACTGCCATACACTAACAATCTCTCCTCGCTTTCGCAGGCACACCTGAGAAGCAGCCAAGGTGCTCCACGACCCAGGTCCTCAACTCAAGCCCCAAAGGCACCTCAGAAGATGAATCTAACGACACCCTCATTGAAGACCTGTCACAGCGCTCACCCACACCCATCACCAGCGCAGAGACACGCACCTCGCTGGGACCTAGTTCTAGCGTAGCCTCAGGACCACAATCTGGCGAGCACATCGCACTGGCTGATCCACAGCAAGCTGCGGCAGGGCCTTCCCAGTTTTCCAGCACTCGGAGGACTGCTGGAGGCCAGAAACCTACCAAGTCCAAGTCAGATGAGGAGCCTCTGGACTCGGCCATACTTCAGTTGCTGGAGCTGCAAAGGCAAGCTTGGGAACATCAGGAATGGATGTCCGCTATACTCCTCAGATTGCAAGGCACGATGGAGGAGTCCGTCCATCTTCAGGCTTAGGTGATAATGCTGGCATGCCAATGCACCGAGGTCAACACTAGCAGGATGGCAGCCGCCAGGAAGACCTTGGTCGAGGACATCCGTTCTGCACTGCTGTGCGGGCTGAACTTCATCACTGACGCCATAGTTGGCCTCCAACAGTGTCAATGTGAGAGAGGTGTGGGGCAGCTTGATCTTTCTCCAACTTTCCCTTCTGCTCGAGGAGTCAGCCATGGACCCTCGGGCACCCCTAAGGAGGAGGATTAGCAGGTGCACACCTTGGGGCCGTCAGCCAGGTGACTCTGGGAGTTTCCAGTCCATCCGAATCCCCTCTTCATGCAACCCCAGCAGCTCCAGCTCCAAAGGCCAAGGAGGGTGCCACTGCCACACAGCAGGACCCCAAAAGCAGTCTCGGTCCTTCTGATGACGCCCGTCAAGGTGATCACAGACAGGGCGTAGCAGTCAGCAGGTTGCCTCCACCTCCGCTATGGATGTTAGGGGAACACAAAGACATAGCGGCAGGGTTAGGGAGGTTAAGAAGATGCAGTTGCACAGCCTGGGCACGGGTGTTAATTACTTGTACTTAATGTTCACTATTGTAAATAAGCTTCCAAGAATGTCTCCTTGCCTATAGCTCCTTGTTCTGCTGAGCAGTGTTTGTGTCACTCAGATGTGAAACCTTGGTTCCTGTACAAAGTAAAGGCAGGTGTCTCAGTCCAGGGCCTCTTCCCTGTACAGTGTGTAACCTTCAGACCAAAGTGATGGCCCAGCTTAACACTCACTGGACACATTAGTGATGCCTGCACCTCGATGGTGCTTGCCATTGCTGCCAGAATGTCATGGGCAGGCGTCACAGAGTTCCGTCATTCTCTCTGTGTTCTCTCATCACCTTTGAGTTGGGGTTGTGCTCCTGAAACGGTCAGGTGCTGAAGGCTGACAAAGGATCAGGTGCATTTAAAGCATCACAGCTGCATCTCCATGATATCACCCTGATCACAGCACAAGCAAGCTGCCCTCAATGAGACAGGAGTCAGACATTCATAGGGGCAGTGTGAAGATCTATGCATGTCCTCACTGCATGTCGTCATCATCCTTCTGGACCTAGCGACAATTAGGCTCTCCACTGCATCTCCATGACATGAGCCTAAGCACTGAGGGTGTGTGCGTCAAATGTTCACAGATGCAAGGTGAGGATGTCAGGACTGTCCTCACTGCATCTTGTCATCATCCTCCTCGAATCTTGCAGCTATGAGGGCCTCCCGGGCACGACTGCCTCGCCTGGCCAGTGCAATGGCCCCAGTGACAGGACCCGCGCCTTCGAGGGCGTTATTACCATCATTCCTTTCGACCTACTCCTCATTGAAGGTTACGTGCATCTCCTCCTCAGCCAGGTCCTCCCCACCACTTGCAACGCCAGGTTGTAGAGCGTGCAGCAAGCGACAATGATGTGCAACGTCCTCTGGGGATTTTATTTCAGTTCTCCCCCGGACCTTTCGTGGCAACAGAACCTCATTTTCAAAATGCCTATAGTTTACTCCACCAAAATCCGGGTCATTAGCTGACACTCATACTGTCTCTCTGCTACATTCTGAGGCCACCGCTTGGGTGTCATCAGCCACGGCTTTTGTGGGTAACCCTTGTTCCCAAGGAGCCAACCCTGCAGCCTCTCTGGACCCTGGACGATGTCAGGGATCTGAGACCTGTTAAGATGTAGGAGTCATGGACATTCCCTGGGAATCATGTGCAGACCTGCAGAATGTGTTTGTGGTGGTTGCATACCAGCTGAACGTTCAGCGAGTGGAAGCTGTTGTGGTAGTTGACTGTTGCCATGGAGATTTAAGCGCCATGTGAGTGCAGTCAACAGTACCTTGCACTTGTGGAAAACCTGAGATTTGCGCAAATCCCAGCGCTCTTGTTTCCTGGCTTTCCTGATCCAGGGCGAACTGCACAAAGTCCTGTGTCTTAGCGAAAGTGGCATCCGTGACCTCCTGGATATACTTGTGTATGGAGGCTTGCGAGATCCCACACAGGTCACCGTGAAGCCTTGAAGGAGCCACTGGCGTAAAGATTGAGCGCCGCGGTCACTTTCAAGGCCACTGGCAGTGGATGCCCTCCATGTCCCCGTGGTGCCAAATCCTGCAGCAGGTGGCATATGTGACTGACCAATTCCCTAGACATGTGCAGTCTTTGGCAACACTGGTTCTCAGTCATCTGCAGGAATGACAGCTGCTGTATATAGACCCTGGGTCGAGCAAGGTGCCTACAAGCGACAGCTCGTTGTGGGCCTTCAGCTGCGTGCGCAGCAGGTCCTCCAGCCCCTTCATCTTGAGGGAGGTGGTTCTCCCTTTGCCAAGCCAGGCGCCTCTGCTGCTCTCTTCTTCTTCTCTGGTCTCTGTAGGCAATGAGGCATGCCGCTAAGTCACCAGGCTCCATATCCTGATGTTCTCCTCCTGCAGGATCAAAGAGAGAGATGTGTGGGTTAGCAGGATGTACTAAGAACCTTTCTTGGCTAAGTCTGAAGGCCCCTTCATCCATGCAGGATAGTGTTGGCCCCCACTTGGATGGCCAGTGTGTAGTACACTCACATGCTATCCGAAACCCCACCCACCTCCGCCCCACTCCACTTGACCTGCCTTTTAAAGGCAGTCGTGAAGCACGCCATTCTGAAGTCGCGCCAACGCGGGCAGTAAATTCGACATGGGGGCTGATTCCGGCGAGCAGGGTTGGAATCCAATGCTAATGGGGTCGGAAAATTCCTACCTACATTTTTTATGCAAGTATAAAACAAAGATAAATTGCATAGAATTATATTTCAACACAAAGAACACTTTCAGCCTGTCATGTCTGTGCTAGGTGCCAGCTTCAAGTCAGTGCTATCAATTTCCGTATTCTTTCCTTTCAGCCCTTTTAATATTTTTATTTTTCCAGGAGTTTATCTAATTCCCTCTTAAATGTCACAACTGGCTCAACTTAAAAAACCACTTGTAGTCAGGCACTCTTATATGCTGATAATGCTACATGTGACAAAAGAACTCTTGAGAATTGTTAGATATACATCAGAATTGCTAGGTACAAAAATATAGAGTACTGCTTATACTGTGTCTCACACTTTAAAACTGAGAATTGGAGAGCAAACAATTTGTAGTATTTCCTTGACTGCTTTTGCCTCGTGCGCCCAATGTGAAGTTCCAACTTTTAGAATTGTAGATTTGGACAATAAATGAAGATGACGCTCATCTTTCAAGGAGCAGGTAATTCCATTATAAAAGTTTGTGAGCCACAACATTAGCAATTTTGAAGTACAAAAGAGAGCCACAAGTGCATTTAAGAAGTTCCTGCTAATACTTAAAAATTCACACAAGAAAAATTCCCTTAAAAAATAACAAGAGTTGACAATATCCCAATATGTTCCATAGGCTTTGGAGCTTTCATAATTTACTTTAGAAATTTTGTGTTCATCCAATTTTCATTTGAGCTTAGATTATGATATAGCATTAAACCAAAATATGTATAGGTTGCTATGATATTGTAATTTTTATGTAAAAGTGTTTCAGAAATTTGGTTCATTCTGGTTAACAACTCCCAGTAAGGTCTCTGTAAATAATACTGTTTAATTGGAGATGCAATCTGCAAAGGCTATGGGCCCTTCCAACATTCCAGCAATAGTACTGAAGACTTGTGTGCCAGAACTAGCCTCGCCCCTAGCCAAGCTGCTCCAGTACAGCTACAACACTAGCATCTACACGGAAATGTGGACAATTGCCCAGGTATGTCCGGTCCACAAAAAGCAGGACAATTCCAGCCTGGCCAATTACCGCCCCATCAAGTCTACTCTTGATCATCAGCAAAGTACTGGATGGTGTTGCCAACAGTGCTATCAAATGGCACTTACTCAGCAACAACCTGCTTACTGACGCTCATTTTGGATTCCATCAGGGCCACTCAGCTCCTGACCTCATTACAGCCTTCATCCAAACATGGACAAAAGAGCTGAACACAAGGGGTGAGTTGTGAGTGAATGCCCTTGACATCAAGGCAGATTTGACCAAGTGTAGCACCAGGGAGCCCTAGCAAAACTGAAGTCAATGGGAATCAGCCGCAAAACTCTCCACTGGTTGGAGTCATACCTAGCACAAAGGAAGATGGTTGTGGTTGTTCATCTAAATCATTTCAGTCTCAGCACATCGCTGCAAGAGATCGTCAGCGTAGTGTCTTAGGCCCTACCATCGTCAGCTGCTTTATCAATGACTTCCCTCCATCATATGGTCAAATGTGGGGATGTTCGCTGATGATTGCACAATGCTCAGCACCATTCATGACTTCTCAGATACTGAAGCAGTCTGTGTCCACATGCAGCAAGACCTGGACAACATTCAGGCTTGAGCTGGTAAGTGTGAAGTAACGTTCGTGTCACATAAGTGCCAGGCAATGACTCTCTCAAACAAGAGAGAATCTAACCATAATATTAAAGCGAAATCTAAACATGTACCCCTGACATTCAAAGGCATTACCAGCGCTGGATCCCCCTCTACTAACATCCTGGGGGTTACCATTGACCAGAAACTGAACTGGACCAGACATAGAATTACTGTGGCCACAAGAGCAGGTCAGAAGCTGGGAATTCTGCAATGAGTAACCTCACCTCCTGACTCCCCAAAGCCTGTCCACCATCTACAAGGCACAAGTCAGGAATGTGATGGAATGCTCTCCATTTTCCTGAATGAGTGCAGCTCCAACAATACTCACGAAGCTTGATTCCATCCAAGACAAAGCAGCCCGCTTGATCGGCACCCTATCCACCACCTTAAACATTCACTCCTTCCACCAACGACACACAGTAGCAGCGGTGTGTACCATCTACAACATGCATTGCAGCAACTCACCAAGGCTCCTTCAATGGCACCTCCCAAACCTGCGACTTCTACCACTTAGATCCACTGCCACCTGCCAGTTCCCCTCCAAGTCACACCCATGCTGATTGGGAACTATATCACCGTTCCTTCATTGTCGCTGGGTCAAAATCCTGGAACTCCCTTCCTAACAGCACTGTGGGTGTACCTACACCACATGGCCTGCAGCAGATCAAGAAGGCAGCTCATCACCACCTTCTCGAGGGCAGTTAGGGATGGGCAATAAATGCTGGTGTAGCAAACGACATTCACACCCTGTGAAAGTATAAATTTTAAAAATCTAAATGTGTTTATGAATTATGCTAGCGATATTACATTATGTAAAGCCATCTAGCATCTTAATTTTTTTTATTGCATTTCCTTGAATGTTTTCAGGATAATTGTGGTGGACAGTGAATGTATTTAAAGCATTTTATGGTGCTGAATGTTGTAAAAATAGATGCATAACTCAGTTAAGTAAGAAGTTACCATTTAGGCTGAGCGTTAACTACTTAAATATTCCTGTGTGAATTTATTGCAGCAGCAACTTTTAAGAGATGCACACTAACAACTGCCTCTAGGCTGACCTGTCATACATGACAACAATTTAATGGATTAGGGTAAAATCATGCCACACTGTGAGAACAATATATTTTTGGAGCATGGCAGAGAAAAGGAATTATCTGCATAATACTGATCCATTTTAAGAGATTCTGCAAACCTATAGGAAGGGGAAGCTGGAGAAGTACACCAAGGAGAAAAGAATAGAAGGATATGTTGATAGAGTAAGTTGAAGAAAATGAAGTGGGAGAAAACTCGGGTGGAGCATAGACACTGCTGTGCCCCAACACAACAGGTTGCATGCTTGCAGTAACAGTAGGAAGCTGGCTATAATGTTTTAAAAGTTTCGACCAGCTTTATTCAGTAGCTTAGCTAGGGAAGCTGAACCTATGTCCAAAGAGTGAGTAAGTTTTGATTTTATTGGCCCAGATTTTTGCCACAACAGAGTGCCTCGAACACGGCAATTCCCATTTTCGCAAGGGCAGGGCGCATTTCGCACATGCAGTTTACGGAGGCAGCTGGCCATTTAAATCATCAGCTCTCTCCACTCCAGTGGGAATTTGGTAGCTTTGGAGTGCGAAACCTGAAGTGTACAGATTAGACCTGATAAGAACAGGCCTGAGCTTTATGGATTCATTTGGATAGCCAGGGTACCCGTTTTGGAGAGTTAAGGTACCCCTTTGTATCTGGTCCTGGGACACCAGTGGGGTAAGTAAGGTGCCCTTTGGAATTGTTAGAAGTTGGCATAAATGTGCATAAAAAGTGCATAAACTCATTACTGTCAAACTAATTGGAACTAGGAACATGGGAGCAGGAGTAGGCCATTTGGTCCTTTGCTCCACCATTCAATAAGATCATGGCTGATCTGGTTGTGGTCTCAGTTCCACTTTCCTGTCTGGCCCACATCCCCTGACATAATCCTGGACTCCCTTGCCTAACAAAAATCTGCCTAACTCTGCCTTGAATAAATTCAAAGACTCTGCCTCCACTACTTTCTGGAGAAGATATTTCCACACACCAACTTCTCCCAACTTTTGGAGAAAAATTTTCTCATCATCTCTGTCTTAAAGGGGCAACCTCTTATTTTTAAACTATGCCCCCCTAGTTTTAGTCTCCCCCACAAGAGAAATATCCTCCGGGCATCCACCCTATCAAGTACCCTCAGGATCCTATGTTTCAATAAGATCACCTCTCATTCTTCTAAACTCCAATGAGTATAGGCCTAACCTGTTCAATCTTTCTTCATAATACAACACCTCATTGGACTCATTTCTGGGATGAAGGTGTTGTATTATGAAGAAAGATTGAACAGGTTAGGCCTATATTCATTGGAGTTTAGAAGAATGAGAGGTGATCTTATTGAAACATAGGATCCTGAGGGTACTTGATAGGGTGGATCCTTTTCTGAACTGCTTCTAAAACAATGAAGAGCATTAAACAATTTAAATAAGGAGACCAAAACTTCACACTGCACTCCAAATGTGGTCTCACCAAGGCCTTGTACAGCTGTAGTAAAACTTCCCTACTTTTATACCCCATCCCTCTTGCAATAAACACCAATAATATTCCATTTGCTTTCCTAATTACATGCTGTACCTGCATGCTAACTTTATATAATTCATGTACCAGGACACCTAGATCCCCCGTACCACCAAGTCCTGCAATCTTAGATAGTATACTGCTTTCTTATTTTTCCTGCCAAAGTGAACAAGTTCATATTTACCCACGTTATACTCCATCTGCCAATTTTTTCCTACTCACCTAAGCTGTCTATATCTTTTGGCAGACTCTCTACCTCCTCTTGATAACTTACTTTCCTACCTATCTTGGTATTTGCTACTTAGCTACCACACATTTGCTCCCTTCATCTAAGTCATTGATGTAGATTGAAAATAGTTGAGGACCCGACAGTGATCTCTGTGGCACTCTACGAGTTACAGCTTACCAATCCGAAAAATACCCATTTAACCCTACTCTTTGCTTCCTGTTAGCCAACCAATCCTTTATCCATGCTAATATGTTACACCATGTGCTCTTATCTTGTGTAGTAACCTTTGATATGGTACCTTGTCAAATGCCTTTTGGAAACCCAAGTATACCATATCTACAGGATCCCCTTTATCTACATTGAATGTTACTTTGTCAAAAGAACAGACTAGCTAAACACAATTTCCCTTTCACAGAGCCATTTTTTAAAAAATTCTTTCATGGGATGTTGGCATTGCTGGCAAGGCCAGCATTTGTTGCCCACCCTAATTGCCCTTGAACTGAGTGGCTTGTTAGGCCATTTCAGAGGGTTTATGGGATGGGGTGGGTACAGTGGCATAGGTTGGCATGGAGATTATGAAGTACCATGGAGGTTGGGTACATGTGTATAGGTTGGCATGGAGCATGTGAGGGACCATGGAGAGTGGGCACAAGGGAATATATTGGCATGGAGGGTATGAGACATGGGGTGGGTACAGGGCATGAGGTGGCATGGATGGAGCATGGGGAATGTGTGGGGGTCTGAGGGCAGGAGAGGTGTTTTATGTTTTATTCTTTGTTTTAAATTTTTGGACCCAGTACCAGATCCCCAAGGCAGGCCTTTCGTGCAGCCCGCCTCTCTCCTGAGTTTTTCCAGGGTCACCCACCCCAACTTCTAATCCAGCCTGTCCCCCCAGATCAAAAATCCAATGTGCAGGCAGGCATTTTTAAAAGATTTTCTCCCGACTGCGCACCCAGCTTTGAAGCAAAAACACAGGTCATTGTTTCCAAAACTGAGGAACGTAGAAAATTAACAGCATGAAATTCCGCAATTAGTGTAATTCTGCAGTCGGATACTGGAAGTTGAGGTATAGAACACCATAGTTATGCTCATTTGTAAATTATACACTACAGATACTTTGTGTGTCTTGTCAAACCAGGAAGTGCCTTAGATCACTTTTGTCTGAAATATCGGTTTGACTGAAGTGATTAGAAAAATCCTTTTCAGCTGTGCTGCCAAAAAAAACAGTTCCACAACTGGCCTTTCAGCTGTTTCAGGCAGGAAAATTGTTTGCTTCCAACTGTTTATTAAGATGCCCTTATGATGGAATGCACTGTGAACATTCCATATATGTTCTAATAATAGTCAAAACAGGAGCAGGATAAAAAGGAAATGAGAGACATGTTCATTAAGGCTCCACCAAAGAAGACCACCAACGAGAAGGTATCCTTTAACCAGAGTCTGCATACCACATTACTTGTTGAAGAATGTCTGAGGAAAGATCTGCTTAAGGGAGTAAAGTGACTTTCAAGCATCCCCATAAACAAAAAAAAGACATACTTTGGAACAGTGAACTTCATATCACAAATTGAGTTTACTGGGCTACTCCTGGTGTTAGTCTTGTATTGTTCTTAAATTTATCTTGGTGCTTCACTAAGGTGCTAGCTGAGGGCCAAGTAGTGCACAGCAGCATTGTAGTATTATAAATCTCCGAGAAGCAGGGTGGCATTTGTAAGATCAGTAAGGGGTGCGCGAGGAGAGCAGATGACTACGCTGGAGTGAGACAGAGACTGAGTAGCGAATTAGGTTCATGTGGCAAGTTCTGGTACGTCCTTTTCGGGTTTTAACTATAGATTAAGAATCAAGACCTGACATAGTACTAACCTTCAAGTAGGTTAGGTTAGCTTATTGACTAGAGAACTGCATGGAGTGGCAGTTTTCTAACAATCACCTGAAAGCAGTTGGTTCAAGTGGTGTTAATTACTGTAGCAGGAAGCTAAACTAGCTAGTGACTCATCAGAGGGTCTATAAAAGAGACAGGCTTTTCAAACCTCATGATCAGTAAGGGGCATGCGAGGAGGCAGGCCACTATGCCTGAGTGAGACAGAGACTGAGTGAGTAGCGAATTAGGTTCACATGCTAAGTCCTGGTAAATCCTTTTCAGGTTTTAACTACAGATTAAGAATCAAGATCTGACATCACACTAACCTTCAAGTAAGTTAGGTTAGCTTTTAAATAGAGAACTGCATGAACTGGCAGCTTTCTGTCAATCACCTGAAAGCGGTTGGTTCAAGTGGTGTTAATTGCAATTAGGTTCACATGGGAATTCAGCGCATGGGGGAAAGAGTAGCGGTATGCATAGGAATTATTCTAAGTTAATTAAGAAAGTAATTAAATTAAGCTAATTAAACAACATAAAAGAGCCCATAAAGCAGCGGGAGTTTAGAGAGAGAGAGAGCCAGGAGTTTATAGATAAAATCTATAAATGACAACACAGGTGTCCCGTAAGTTGATTGGTTGGTAAGTAAAGGCCTTTCCGGACTCAGCACAGAGGAGATGATTGATGAGTGACAGGTAAGTTATATAATACCATATTGTAGTAAACGCTTTATATAAAAGTAAAGGTACGACAGTGCAGCTCGGCCAGGTGGAATGTGCACCCTGCAGAATGTGAGAAATCGTGCAGGCACAAAGTGCCCTCGATGACTACATCTGCAGGAAGTGTCACCTGCTGCAGAAACTTGAGCTCTGGGTTGCGGAACCTGAGCAGCAGCTGGAGTAACTCTGGTGCATCTGCAAGGCTGAGGATTAAGTGGATAGCACATTTAGAGAGGTGGTCACACCGCAGTTAAGAAGTACAGAGGCAGAGAGGGAATGGGTGACCACTAGAGTATCTAAGAGAAACAGGCAGGTAGCGCAGGAATCCCCTAAGGCTACCTCGCTCCCTAACTGATTTTCCATTTTGGATACTTGTGAGTGAGGTGGTTCTTCAGATGACTGTAGCAAGAGCCAAGTTCATGGCATCAAAAGTGGCTCAGCTGCACAGGAGGAGACAAAGAAGAGTGGAAGTGCTATAGTGGTAGGGATTCCATAGTTAGAGGAGCAGACAGGTGTTTCTGCGGCCATAGATGTGACTCCAGGATGGTATGTTGCCTCCCTAGTACCGGGGTCAAGGCTGCAGGACACACTTTTGGGGGAGAGTAAACAGCCAACGGTCATGGTCCACATTGGGACCAATGACATAGGTAGGAAAAGGGATGAGGTCCTGAAAGCAGATT
Source organism: Cetorhinus maximus (assembly GCF_964194155.1). Lineage (NCBI taxonomy): Eukaryota > Metazoa > Chordata > Chondrichthyes > Lamniformes > Cetorhinidae > Cetorhinus > Cetorhinus maximus. The sequence goes on from NC_135885.1 coordinate 92,316,328, forward strand.
TTAAGGAATTAGAAAGGTGCTCAAGAGCAGTAATCTCAGAATTATTCCCAGTGCCACATGCTAGTGAGCATATGAATACAAAGATGGAGCAGTTCAACATGTGGCTGGAGAAATGGAGCTGGAAGGAGGGTTTTAGTTTTCTGAGGCATTGGGGCGGGTTCTGGGGCAGGTGGGATGTGTACAAGAAAGACGAGTCACATCTTAACAGGACTTGGACTAATGCCCCTGCGGGTAGGTTTGCTAGAATTGTTGGGGAAGGTTTAAACTAGATTGGCAGGGGATTGAGAACCTGAGGGAAAATTCAGAGTGGAGCAGAGAAAAACTGGCAGTGGGAAGTAGAGAGGTATTAACTGATAAAGAGGATATATCAGAGTAGTATCAAGGTAAATAGAGTACTTGGAGAGTTTGATAGAATTACAGTAGGTAATAGTAAATCATGATATGGGGTCAGAGTAAGAGGGCAAGTAAAAAAAGCCTAAATCAGGGTTAATATGCATGTATGTGAATGCACGGAGTGTGGTTAATAAGATTGGTGAACTGCAGGGGACAGGTTGACAAATGGAATTATATATTTTCGATAACAGAGACCTGGCTCAAAGAAGGGTAGGACTGTGCGCTAAATATTCCTGGGCACAAGGTGTTTAGGAGAGACAGGAAAGGAAGAAAAGGTGGGGAAGTGGCAGTATTGATTAAAGATGGTATTACAATACTGGAGAGAGAGGATGTTCCAGAGGGGTAAAGAACAGAATCTCTCTGGCTAGAGGTAAGGAATGAAAAAGGTGCAATAACATTGATCGATGTAGTATATAGACCACCAACTAGAAGAAGAGATGTAGAGAAACAAACCTGCAAATAAATTACAGAGAGGTGCAAGAATTATAGAGTAATTATAATGGGGGGACTTCAATTATCCAAATATAGGCTCAAGTGGTTCAAATAACAGTGGGAGAGCATTTAGGGGACAGTGACCATTGTATCATAAGGTTTAGGTTGGCCATGGAGAAGGACAGGGAACAATCCAGAGCAGGGATAATTAATTGGGAGAAAGCCAACTTTGATGGGATGAAAAAGCGTCTGAGTCATGTGAGTTGAAATCAAATGTTGGCAGAAAAGACGGTGTCTGAACAATGGGCTAGCTTCAAAGAAAAAATATTGCAGGCAATGTCAAGGTATATTCCCTTGAAGGGGAAAGGTAGGGCAAATAAATCCAGAGCGCGCTGGATGATGAGAGATGGAGATGAAAAGGAAGATGTGTGACAGATGTCAGGTAGAAAACACAATGGATAATCAGGTTGAATATAGAAGGACCAGAGGGGAAGTGAAAAAACTGCTAAAAACAGCAAAGAGGGAGCAGAAAAGAGACTGGCAGCTAATATAAAAGGGAATCCCAAGGTCTTCCTTAAGCACATAAATAATAAAAGGGAGGTAAAAGAAAGAGTAGGGCCAATTAGGGATAAAAAAGGGGACTTGCACATGGCGGTATTAAATGAGTACTTTGCACCTGTCTTTATGAAGGAAGAAGATGCTACCCAGGCTGAGGTGAGAGAGAAGGTAACTGGTACGCTACAAGAAGTTATAATTGAGAAGGAGGAGGTTTTAGAAAAGCTATCTTAAAATTGATAAGGCACCAGGACCAAATGAGATGCATCCAAGGGTTCTGAGAGAAGTGAGAGTAGAAATTGCAGAGGCACTGGTGATAATCTTCCAGTCTTCCTTAGACACGGGTGGTGCCAGAGGACTAGAGAATTGCGAATGTTACACCCTTGTTCAGAAAGGGGTGCAATGATAATGCTAGCAACTACAGACCAGTCAGCTTGAGTTCAGTGGTAGGGAAACTTCTGGAAACTATAATTTGGGACAAAATCAGTAGTCACACAGACAAGTGCAGGGTAATTAATGAAAGCCAGCTTGGATTCATTAAGGAAAAATCATGTTTAACTATCTTGCTGGAGTTTTTTGTGGAGGTAACAGAGAAGGTTGATATGGGCAATGCTGTTGATGTTGTGTATATGGATTTTCAAAAGGCATTTGATACAGTGTCACACAACAGACTTGTGAGCAAAATTCTAGCTCATGGATAAAAGAGAGAGTAGGCACTTAGCTAAGAAATTGACTGAGTGACAGGGGACAAAGAGTAGTGGTTAATGGATGTTTTTCATATTGGAGGAAGTTTTGTAGTGGGGTTGAATTTTCTGGCTGGCGGGGGGGGGCGGGTGTGGGGCAGGCGTGGACTCGATTGCCGCCCGCGATTGGGTCTGCACCGCTATTTTACGCGGGCTGGCCAAATAAGGCCCGCCCAACGTGAATCGCAGCTCCCGAGGACACCGGGAGTGAGCGGGCGGCAGCGGGTCTGCAATGACCACCGGGTCCAATGGTGACTTGGCGGCCTGTTTAAAAAGTTGCTGCAGCCTTGCTAAGGCTGCGAATTATGGCCAATGGAAGGGCTTCCCAAAGCGCTGCCAGTGAGCAGACCGGGTAGGGGGACACTGTGCCCCTCATTTTTCCGATGATTGCCTTGCTACCCTCCTCAAGGAGGTTGCAGCACGGCGATAGGTCCTGGTTCCCCAGGATGGGAGGAAGAGGCCCCCCCATATGACCAAACGTGCCTGGGAGGAGGTGGTGAGCTCCTGCGACGTGGTGCAGTACACCTGGGTCCAGTGTTGCAAGCGCTTCAACGACCTGTTGCGCTCAGGAAGGGTGAGTACATGTTGGCATTGGTCACTTAATCCAGTAGGCAGGCTTTCCCCCCTGGTATCCCCTCCAAGTCTGAGTGCAGTGACTGCATTGAATCATTGACGGCACGTGTCCTTCGCTGGGTGGGCCAGCAGATATTGCCCATGCTGAGGTCACCCTGAGAGGGTGGTGAAGAGATGGGTTCTGCCCCTGCAGCATGTGGTACACTGAGACCCACATTGCTGTTTTGGGGGCAACCTGGAGGAGCTGCACCCAGGCGCAGTGCTGGAACACCAGGACGTGTCAAAGTCAGGGTGATGACATGCTGGGAGGGAGGGGAGCTTCAAGGTGGCGTGGCACCGATCGATCTGCTGTCCTCTGCGCTCCACGTGCTTGCTAATCAATGCTCTTCTCTCCTTTACAGCAGAAGAATGCACATAATGCCGCCGAGCGGGTGAGGACTGGCGGCGGCCCAGCACAGTTAGCGATTCTCAGCCATTTCGAGCAGGAGGCCCTGGATTTGGAGAGGCGCCATGCACCGAGGTCCACCAGTGTCGGTGAGGCTGGGGTGCCATGGGTAGGTATGTTTGCCCAGCAGTGAGGTCAGCATTGTTCTCCCAGCAGCCATGGCAGTGCTGGATGTTCAGTGATTGAAGTTTGCAACGTGGCTTGACCATTGCATATGGAAGGATAAGCACATAATGATCTGGGGGACAGGGATGCACATTGACATTGTCTCCACGTTAACTGATCCAATGTCCTTGTTCTTCCTTTCAGCATCAATGGAGCAGGGCCGGGAGGAGGAGCAGCGGAGGCCCCCTCTCACACCTGAGGGCCCTAAAGTCTCAGCAGCTTCACACCATCTCTGCCAGGCAGGCACCAGCGCAGATACTGGCACCTCGGTGGGAATTAGAACATCGGCTAGTGTCCCGGGGCACAGTGCTAAGGGCACTTCACAGTCGCTGGAGGAGCTGGCAGAGACAGAGAGTGCCCATGGCACCAGCAGTTGGAGGACTGCAGGAGACCAGGCACATGCTTAGTTGGTGCCTGATGATGTGCTTCTGGAGTCATCCGCAACGCAGCAAACGCAGGAAATGTGGCCAGATGTGTGGGGGCATCTGAGGGAGATACATGAGGCTATGCCTGGCTTGGTCTCCGTGTTGGAGGAGTCTGTGCGGACTATTGCCAAAGAAATGAGCCTCATGTCCGAGCGCCATGCATGCTCCATGGAAAGAATGGCGACTCTCGTGGAGGGGCTCCTCCAGGAGACCCATCAGGGCTTCCTGGGAATGCACTCAGATAAGCAAGCCCTCACATCGGCATTGACCTCAGCTGGTCAGTGCCAGTGTGGGAGATGGTCTGGGCACCAAGTTTCCCAGCTGTCGACTCTGCAGGCTCCTCTCAGGGCGGTCCGGATGAGGGCTGCAGCTCCTCCGCTCCTCTGCCAGTGACCATTGCATTCGGGAGGCTGCGATGACTGGGGAGATGCCAGCTGTGGAATTGTAGCCCTCCCTTCTTCCTCAGAGAAGGTGCCTCCAATGGAGAGTTTAGCTAAGGGAAGGCTTCCTGAACTATGCAGGCCCAAAAAAGATTCCTCACTGCAGAGTGCTGACCTGAAGGTTGTGAGTCCAGACCAAGCAGCTGGTATGCGTATTGAAGTATTGCAGATCATACAGGCAAGTATCAGTAACTTTGAAACATCGGTATTTGACAGAGCATATTCGCAGCCCCACTGAGCCCTCTTATCCCGCCCGTGGATGAGGTTTAAACAAATGTGTCCTACCTGCCTGCACTTTGCGCCCATGCGCTGACCCGAAGATTGCACGGGCGCTGAAAAATTGTGGTCGATTGGCTCCTCGAGGGCCTTAAATGGTCTGTTAATTAATGGCGGGCATGCATCAGAGAGCATTACCCGCCCGCCTAATGAAATATCGCGATGGCGCTCGGTGACGTCGGGACACTCGTCTGACGTCACTACGCATCATTTTACGCACGCCAAAGGGAAAATTCTGCCCGTGGAGTTCCCCAGGGGTCACTGTTGGGATCCTTGCTCTTCCTGATATCTATTAGTGACCTAGACTGTGGTGTTCAGGACATGATTTCAAAATTTGCAGATGATACATGATTGAAAACGTTGTCAACTGTAATGAGGTTAGTCTTGAACTTCAAAAGGACATAGACATGTTGGTGGATTGGGCAGACAAGTGGCAGATGAAGTTCAATGCAGAGAAGTGTAAAGTGATTCATTTTGGCAGGAAGAATATGGAGAGACAGTATAAAACAAAGGGAGAAACTCTCAAGGTGGTGCAGGAACAGAGGGATTTCGGTACATTGAAGATGGCAGGACATGTTGAGAGAACAATTAATAAAGCATATAGTACCTTATGCTTAATTAGTAGGGGCATTGAGTACAAGAATAAAGAGATCATATTGAACTTGTATAAGAAACTAGTTAGGCCTCATCTGGAGAACTGGGTCCAGTTCTGAGCGCCATACTTGAGGAAGGATGTGAAGGCATTGGAGAGAGTACAGAGGAGATTCACAAGAATGATTCCAGGGATAAAGAACTGCAGCTATGAGGATAGATTGGAGAGGTTGGAACTGTTTTCCTTGGAGAAAAAAAGGTTGAGAGGAGACTTTATAGAGGCATTTATGATCCTGAGGGGTATGGACAGGGTGAATAGTGAGAAACTGTTCCCACCCAAGGGAGCATCAACTAGAGGGCATAGATTCAAAATAATTGGCAAAATGAGTATAAATGATGTGAGGAATATTGTTTTCACCCAGAGGGTGGTTGGGGTCTGGAATGAACTCCCCGAGAGGGTAGTGGAGGCAGGTTTGATTGAGGTATTCAAAAGGGAATTGGATTGTTATCTGAAAAGAAAGAATGTGCAAGGTTACAGGGATAAGGCAGGGGAGTGGGACAAGGTAGAATGTTCTTTCAGAGAGCAAGTGCAAACTTGATGGGCCAAATGGCCTCCTTCTGCACTGTAAATCTTCAGAGATTTGTCTCAGATTATCTGAATCCCAGGAGGAGCCTTTTGCAGATGTATTTGCAGCCTGGCCGTGTGTAACATATATATTGATAGCGATATGAACAGGCATCAGGAGAGAGAGGGTGACATGATGAAGGCTGACTCTAGCCATGTTATTTGTCTTGGAACAACTACCCACTAATCAGTGGGAAGGCAGACCTGATGGTATCGATTAGATCCTGAAAAACTTGAAAAATTGCAGTGTAAAATTCTTGGAAGCCAATTAGCATTGTCCTCTTGAAATGATCTCCCAAGATCTAAAGTCCAATGTTGAAAGCATTTATTTTGAAATAACTGATTGGCCTGGAGGAGGCTTCTCTGTTGGGGAGCGATGGATGCATAATTTTCTGATGCCACCACTTGCTTAAGATAGCATGCTGCATTGTTCCGATTCCACACAGAGAATGGCATTGGGCTCTGCTGTTATCCCTCCAGTTTGCCACAGACTTGATTCACCTTTGAGTAAGCCCATGGCCACTCTCTGTGTTTCTCCTGGTATTCTCTAAAGGATCGTTTCAGGTACCCGTCACTGCCTTCTTATGAGCAGCAATCCCTATTTTCTACTCCCTCAGCTTCTTGCTTCATATAAATGCTTCTACCCGTATTCATGGCCCACATGATTGGGAGAGAAGCCGTGCAGGATACCCCGAAGAAGGCAGTCATGGCACTGTGGTTAGACACTGCTTGAAGTATAACTACAGTGCGGTGTAAAAAGTGATCACATGCTACCTTTGACTTTCTGGACAACTTTGTAAACCTACCTGGCATTAATTTAAATGTTTAGGCAATACAGATGCTGACACTCATGCTGTCTAAATTGCTGAAGTGTTAAATGCAACCACACGTGTACAACGCTCTCTCTGAACTTAAGAATCAGAGAGTTCCAACCAGTAGCATAAAAATTATAGTGTCTGTCTGTAATTCTTACCAGCTACTAGTCAAAGACCAGTAGCTGCTTTGCAAATACAATACATAACATTATACATGTTGTATCTCTGGTAATAAAGACTTCCTTTCTAAAATAAAAATGCTTTAGGCCCCACACATCCCATTTGGCTGTCTATTAGAATACATTAAGAACACAGTTTGGAATTTTATTTAAACAGCAATAAGATTTTTTCTCACATCACTTAAGCTTCTTGAAATAAAGATAAGCATGCCAGGAAGCATCAGTATTGAATTGTCTTTTGATGAATATCTTGCAGTTTAACACTCTACACTTAAATTCTAACTTGTCCCCTCAATAATTTAAAACTGTCAAATGTGTTGAAACAGTTTTTCTCATTGGGTTATTGCTTCTTTTCAGTATTAGATTATACCTGACCAGACATGATATGTCAATAAACACAAATATCAACAAATTAAACACTTTATTCAAATTGAGACACTTGAGAGCATTCTCCTTAGGTTATTGATTATTGGCAATCTATGCATTAGGCCTTTGTGTCAGATGCTAAGTTTCTGCTATACTTAAAATGCCAAGAACTGGAAAAAAATACATGTTTTAGATTTTCATTAAAACCTCAAAGCTACTGCAGTTAGTGAAGGAAAATGTCTGGCTTTTCAATTGCCAAAGACATTTTTTTTTAATTGTCCATAACCTTTGCTTTCTCTTCAGGTTTTGCTTCCTGACTGTGCTCTTCCCTGACTGAAATGGCAAGCTAGACTGCTCTGAGGATAATAACAGTGACAAAGTGCAACCTGTCACAGAGAGTTACACAAGGGCCAGAATTGCTTACCCTTTCATGTTATTTTTTATTTTCCTTCTCTCTTCTTTTCTTTGGGGCAGCTACTGCCACCTCCCAAATGGCTCAGTTCAGATCATGCAGGAAGTTGCAAGCACCAGTCTGCAATCTTTACATGAGCAGCTTTGTGTTCTGCGTATTTTCTTCTCATTATCTTTTCTAGTTGCTTCTCTGGCAACACCTTTCATGATTGGGCGGGGCGGGGGAAGATTGCACAGAGGAGCTTTCTGAGCATGTGAATTGTTTGCTGGTTCTGTGTTGCTCATCAACATCAAAATACATTCACACTATTGCCTACATGTTAATTGTGGGCTAGCTGAGACAAACAATAGATGACCGGATATGAGTGAGTGGATATATTGAATAATACTTCCAAACAACAACTTATGCAACTCTGTTGCCTGTTTTGTCAGATATTAATTTTTAATGTTAAGGGAGTATGGATTGAAGTCTGGTCAATTTCTAAACATTAAAAAAAGTTCACACCAGTTTAAAAAACTCCTGGATGGGTCCAGTTGACCAGCTGGAGTGCTTGTTAAAATTGGCTTCACACAAGTTTGGAAGTATACACCAATCTGGTGTGAAGTCCAAGCGGTGTGACAATGCGCTGGAGCAGATTTCATGTGTCTTGGCTTCAGTGCAATCGGGAGGCAGATCACCAGCTTGATTTCCAAGTTACACTAATGCTTTCTCCCTGAGGCATATCCAAAACTGCTTTGCCTCAGTGCAAATGCTGTGAAAAAAACACTATCTTGACCTTCGTTGCAGGCATCACTTTCTAGATCTATTGTATATTAAAACTTACGTCAGTGGACGTTGCCTGTCAACATTTTCAGCTCTAAATTCATATGTCCACATTTATAACTACTGATTATTATAAAACTTATGTATACAAATTTCAGCCATGCTTTACCATACTGTTAAGCATATGATAGCAGCCATTAAAATACTAATTGCAATGTCAAATTCTGTTCTGTTCTTTTGAAAGTGCAAGTGCCTGTGGATTTCAACTTCCTCTGATGTCACAAGCCTCTCCCAAAAACAGCTGATCAGTAAAATGCAGAGAAAATACCCTTCTCAAAGCAATGTTGAAATTACTTGACGCAAGCACATCATAAAAAATAAATGTAGCTATCAACAAAATGGGCATTAGAGCTTTTTAAGACCTATCGTTTTAATGTTTCACACACTTGTAAAGCACTGCAATTTATGAGGACTGGAATCCGGTGATTACTTACAGTATGTTTAAAATCCCTTATTTTAATTGTCATGTGATGTTTAAATGATCAAAAATAACTTCCTATAATGAAGTTCTTTTGGCCATCTGTCAAACTTTGGTGAAATTCTTTGCAAATTACCAGTGAAATGAGGCCCCTGTAGAGCCAAAGAACCTAGAAGCTGCCAAAATGGTTCAGTGATTTAATGTCGGTATCCCACAGCTTCAGATGTAATCAGCAGATGCTCCAGTATTAACATAAATGTTTTTCTAACCTCAGCTGTCGGAGAGAAATAAAGGCTTCCTATCTGTTTCTGATCAAATTCGTTTTACTTGCTTTTGCATAATTAACATCCCTTGATGATACCTAACCTTTCTTTTTAATATTGAATGTTGGTCCAGGCAAAATCCATGCCAGTGTGAACAATCGGCATATGATATGTGAAGAGAAATTGAAATAGATTTTACACAATCTCCTCATTTCTAATAATTAGCATTCTGTGCATGAATTGTGGAAGCGAACACCGTAATGTTATTTTGTTCTTCCTACATCACATGCAATGTGCCATTTCATAAGGTCATTTCTGTTATTTCTTCCTGCTAACATTTTCCTGCTTGAAAAATTAGTGTTCTGATTCAGTTCTGAATAGATCTTGAGGCAAAGGGCTGGATTTTGGCTATCAAGGCAGTAGCTCGAGTCGGGAAATTTCCCTACTCGCCAGACCTGCCTGGGTAAAAAACACCCGAAAGGCATGACTTTTGCCTCTGGGGAGGAGAGTACGAGATAGAGTTGGGCCACAAACCCTGGAAGCAGAGCATAGGCAGCCATGGATAGGGCGAGTGTCAAGGTGGGCTAACGAGAAGGTCCATCTCAGTTCTCTGGGACTTCAGTCCAGTTGTTTTAGAAGTTATTAGGCCTATCCCTCACTCCTTACCTCCCCATGGCCCTGAATACCCTCCATGCCAACTAAATGCCAACTCATTCCCCACCAACCAACCCCCCCCTCCCCCCCACCCCACTCCAACATGGCCCCTCATAGCCTCCACGTCACCTCCATAGCTGCTCACCCAGTATTTACTATGGACAGTCCTCAGCAACTATATCAAGATGAAAAAAATGCTTTGATCTACAACCTAATACAGCTCTCACCCCTACATACTTGATACTACAAAAAATTCCCAGTCGGAAAACCCATTCAAAGCTTTGAAATCTCCTCATAAAAGCAAACTTCTTTTCAGACCCTACATCAAAGACAGCTAATCCAGCCCAAAGCAATGTGTTGTATTGGAAGTAAATAAACTTCAGAATGCAAAATGGAAGCCTTCATTTTAAAAATCTCAACTCAATGTCCAGCTGGCTATTTTACAATGGCATTTTTAAGTATTGATATCAGTGCCTCAATATTTTCAAGATCTTGTATTTTTTCTACAAAACTATTTCGGTTTAACTCAATGGAAGGTACCTTGAGAGGACACAAGATAGACAAACTGATATTAAATACTGAAAATCATGAATAGGTAAACTTTAATACATTAGTGTTACAGATAGTTCATCCAAAACACTTGTGTTTCCTTCCTGCCAAATGCGAAGTGGTGGGTTATTATTGAGGTTGTGGGTGGAGCTTTGGCAGACAACAATACATCACAGTCCAATATATCATGTCACCCCCTGCTGGCTAATACTGTTTCTCAAAAACTAGTTCTGAAATACTGATAGCCAGTAAAGCCACTAGGTTTTGGAAAAAGCATTTATTTTCTTGCCTCTGGTCTAAAGGTGATCATACTACAGAGGTTTGCTGAGATTGTCCAAGCTACTGTGTAAAGTACTCATCCATCACTGTGAGCCCCCTGGTCATGAAATGACAGTGCAGTAAATATCTTCAGCAGAAGCCTTTTAAAGTACAAGCTGTTTTCTGTAGGAATTTTCAGCTTTCACATAAAACACACAGTCATGAGTGACTGCTTCTGTTCCAAAGTCATTACTGTTTGGATGATAGAACATCTTTCAGAATAACCAAAAACTTTAAATGTCATGTCAAGTTTGTTGAGGCTGTTTTCAGGCTATGCTCAAGGTTACATGAATATGGAGTGTCTCTTTTTTATAGTTGAAGATGTGGGAGAGGATAATTCATAATGTTTGTGAGATGTCTGCAACCTGGCTGATAAAATTTCTGTCTCTTGCTCCTATCAGCCAAAGCCATTTAATAATTGACTGTACAGCTGACGACTACAGCAGGTGCAATAAGTCAAGATCACTGTCACTTATTAGTAACATGCTGCAAAAATATCAGATTGATAGAAAATAGATTGTGTTTGAAAATTAAATTGTGCTTTTGCTATACCTTTAAGCCTTAAAGATTTGAGATAAGCCTCAAAACATTGCAGTTTTAAAATGAAAAGGTTTTGTTGTATTAATGGTAGTTGGTGCTCTCACTTTATTGTGTTCATCCTACCTGCCTTAATATGTAAATGATAATCAGTTTATTAAAGATGCATTCTCTTTTGCTGGCATCATTCTCCCTTGAGCAGAATTTGCTAAGAGGGAAAACATGAATTCTAAATTCAGATCATCAGGTTTATGCTATCAATCCTCTACTTAACTAGTGATATTTAAGTCATGAGTGACATTTCCTGTAATTTCTGTCACCTTTACTTTACATCTCTGCTACCTGCATACTGTTTGCCTCACATTTCTTTACTTTGCATAGTTCCTTTTCAAAGCCTGTTCGACTCTGTTCTGTAATTTAATTCCCCTTTATATTTTTTCCCACTGCAGAAAATCAAAAGGCACCATTGGAAAGGTCTGGCCAGAATATCCACTTGAACACAACAAGAATTCCAAGTGTCAAGGAGCTCAGTTACGAAACAGAGGCTCATTCATCTACTACAAGGAGTAAAGTCAGGAAAAGGGACGGACATGCTGTTTTAGACATAAGAAAGAAGGAATTGGGAACTGTTATTTCCAGTGCTGAGGGTGATGCTGTTCCTGAAGTAGAAGCACTACTGGCTAGGTTACGTGCCCTGTAGACCCTATGTTAACATTGAGGTCTAACTATACTTAAAAGCAGCAGAAATTTTAAAGGTGTTTTAACATATTGTAATGAATACTATCAAATACAAATTTCCAAGAATTGGTCTAGGCACTTTGTGATTTTGGAGATAAACCTGTAACAACAAAATATAAGTTTAAGGTGCAGAAGCTATTTCCCAGTACTGGTAAAGCAAACAGCAGGAATCCATCTGCCTTGTGTGCTGCATTTGTTTGCCCTATTTCTATGAGAAATCTACTTATCCAAATTGACTTTGCTCTTCCTTGCTGTTTACACAATACTTTATCCCTAAATCAGGTTATGTATGCATCAAATGTTTTCAATTCACAATGTATCACATGCAGTGCATTTGCAGAAATCAGCAGGTTTCAAATCAGACCATTTGTACGCATACTTCTCCAATGCTTCATATTTTTAATTATTTTTACATCAGTACGAAGAAAATCTTGGTTCAACTGCTGCAGTTTACCAATACATTTTGATTCATAACAGGTGCAAATTAGATTTGGAACTAACTTGGTGTTTGCCATGTGAATAGGATTATTTTTATTGTTCATACAGCTGCCATTTTGATTTATAATGGAAGACAATGTCTTTTTAACAGTACTGTACTGAAACAGACATTTACCAATAGAAACTCAGTACAAAATATACCTTACTCTCTTTCCAAACTATCACAATAATAATTCTACTACAGTGGAATGTATGCTTACCAAATATTGCACAGTAGAAAATTGCTTATGTACCAAAGAATATCATAATTTGCTTATATTGTTTTTAAAACAGCATATATTATTTGTAGACCTATGTAGTTTTCTCTAACATGTTTCTGTATGTACATACACATATACTATATATTCTTTCTATTCGTTGTTATATTCATTGATTGTTGGAGCGGAGTTTTATTTTGGTGATTTTTACAGTGCTTTTATCCTCTGTGTGCTCCAGTCAGATAGAGTGAAAGATGCTGCTTACCATCATTGTATAAACACTTTTGGCATCAATTATTACTTAATGTATAATCTTTACAAGGTAATTTGTTGGCCATATTTTCAGAGCATTCTCTTCTTTGTGTTATATCTAAATATGCAGACTGAATTCCAATTATTTTTCTTCAGATTCTTCTCATGTCCCTTGTGATTTTGCATAACAAGTATATTATTCTTCATTCCAAGTGGGTTGCCCATCCCTCCCTAAACTGTCAACTCACCTTGATTTGACTAGCATCCACTTTTCAGGAGTTAATGGGAACAAAGTATCTTGTGAATGCTATAGAAAGTAATTGGTGATCAAATAATGTATAGCAGATAGGTATAAAAGTCCATTTTTGGTTTTGGGTTTGTTTGTGAGCAGTTGGTATACTTGAACTAACATGGGACCACATACATACATATAAAATTCTGTCTGATCATTCAATATTTTACTTGTAAATTTTACCAGCAAATCAATTCATAACTTAAATCTGTTTAAAAATGTTAGTGTGTTATCTGAGAAATTATGCAATTCTTTCTGTAATGGGCATTACAAAGAAGTAACTTCGCATGGAAATGTAATATTTGCAAATTATCTAAACACTCCTCACAATACATTCATGCATGCATTAAAAAGGTCCCATGTGTGAAATTTGTATCTATGTCACTGTAGAACAAACATATTTACAGAACCTAAAACGTTAAGTATATTGCTGTTTTTTTATTATTATACCTGATGCTTTGATTTCCTGTCTCATTTGCTAAAAGCAATAGTTAGTAGGTAATTCAGAATAAGAGACAAGGCACATTATGTAGGGTTGAAATATTTCTATAATAAAAATGTGAGTTATACAGAAACAATTTATTTGTTCCTTTTGACAGAGTGATTACAAAAAAATATAAACCAGATTAGTTCCAGTTATTCAAATCAAGTCATACACCATTGTGACCTGGAATTATACCATTGTTCCTTTGCTGTTACTGGGTCAAAATCCTGGAACTCACTTAGCCATGAAACCCACATCCCATGAACAAATAAGTGAATAAAAAATTCAAATGATTGAGTTACATTAAGGATCAGTTATGTAATAATTTAACACCAGTGTTTGCTTCTGGTAAAATAAGCTTGATATTTGCAGCGGTGTTAGATTATTTCAGCCATTAATAGCGAACAAAATCATGGTTAAAGCTATGCATTTAAATTTTAAAAGTTAATATATGTTGTGACCTACAATTTCAGATAAACTTCTGGGGGAGAATTTTCTCCCCGTCGGCCGGTCGGGAGCGGCTGCGGGTGGGCGCGGAGCCGATCGCCACCTGCAATCAGCTGCATACCGCCAATTAAGGCCCGCCCAGCGTGACATGCTCCCGGTAGCCCTCAGCACTACCTGTGCGGGCAAGGGGAAGAGGGAGAGTCGGGGCTTGTGCTCTTCCGCACATGTGCACAAAAGAGCGCAGAAATCTCCTTGAGGCAGGTTAAGTTCAGTTTTGAAGTTTAAAATAAAGAAAGTTAAAAATCATTTACACATGTCCCCTCATGTGACAGTGCCACATGAGCTGGGACGTGTTTATGAAATGTTTAAAAAATTTTTATTAATTTAATAAACCCTCCATGAAACCTCATCCCGCCCGTGGATGAGGTTTCATGAAAAATGCGAAGGCCACCTGGGCTATTCGTCTGCCCGCCAACCTTAAGGTTGGACGGGCAGCCCTGTCAATTTGTTTAATTGATTTGCTAATGGCCTTAACAGGCCTTTGACAGTTTGGCGGGCGTGCAGCCGACTTTGGTGCGCGCCCGCCGACAAAAGATCGGAATGACATGCGGTGACATCGGGACCCAGCGTGTGGGACCCACTCCCGCGCACCGAACAGAAAATTCTGGCCCTGATGTTTTTGAGTAACTAGGTATGGTACAGCGTAGAGTCTACAGCTTAGAGCACTGTCCATCTTACCAAAGGCATCGGAACTGACGGTGCAACTAGGCATCTGGGGCCTTGATGGACAATGGGATAAGCAGTGTATCTCTTAACCAATTCGATTTTAAAACTGGAGAAATAAACAGAATTAGAGTCAATGAATTTATGCTAAATCAGGTAAATTTTAAAAATTTCCCAAAGTAATTAACAACCTGAAGAAATGGAATGAGACTCCACAGTTATGTTTACTTTTTAGAGAAAAGGGGATTGCTTGACAGTCTTTAACAGTTATCACATCATTAAAAGGATACTTATGCTGATATTTAAGAACATAAGAAATAGGACCAGGAGTCAGATAGCAGCCCCTAGCATCTGCTCCGCCATTCGATAAGTTCGAGCTTTACAACTCCACTTTCTTGCTTTATTCCCATATCCCTGATTTCTTTAATGCCCAAAAATCTATCAGCCTCAGTCTTAAATATGTTCATTGACAGTACATCCACAGCCCTCATGGGTGGTGGGGTGGGGGGTAGAGAATTACAAAGATTCACAAGTCTCTGAGTGATAAAATTTGCCTTCATTCCAGACCTAACTGATCAACCCCTTATCCTGAACTGATAACTCTCAGTTCTAGACTCTCTAGCCAGAGGAAATAGTCTTTCAATATCTACCCTGTCAAGCCGCCTATGTATTTTACATGTTTCAATCTTTCATTCTTCTAAACTCCAGGGAATAGTGACCCGTTCTCTTCTCAAAGGACATGCCCCTCATCCCAGGAATCAATCTAATGAACCTTCATATGCCTCTGTAAGACAACTACATCCTTTCTTAGGTTAGCAGACTGAAACTGTACACAGCACAAGTGTGATCTCACCAAAGAACATAGAAACATGAGAACACAAATAGCAGGAATGGGATATATGGACCCTTGACATTGCTTATAATAAGATCATGGCTAACAGTTATCACATCATTAAAAGGATACTTATGCTGATATTTAAGAACATAAGAAATAGGACCAGGAGTCAGATAGCAGCCCCTAGCATCTGCTCCGCCATTCGATATGTTCATGGCTGAGCTTTACAACTCCACTTTCTTGCTCGATCCTCATATCCCTGATTTCTTTAGTGCCCAAAAATCTATCAACCTCAGTCTTAAATATGTTCATTGATAGTACATCCACAGCCCTCGGAGGGTAGAGAATTACAAAGATTCACAACTCTCTGAGTGATAAAATTTGCCTTCATTCCAGTCCTTTAATCCCAACTCCACTTTCTCATCCTTACCCAGTCTGGTCTACATGTCACCCCAGACCCACAGCAATGTGGTTGACTCTTAACTGCAGCCTGATATGGCCTAGCAAGCCACCTGGTTGTATAAAACCGCTGGTGAAAAATCAAATAAGAATAAAACCAGATGAACCATCTGACATTGACCTAAGTACTGTAAATAACAAAGTCACACCCAGCCCTGTTGCAAAATCCTCCCCACTAACACCTGGCGACTTCTGCCAAAATTGGAAGAGCTGTCCGGCAGACATCATCAGGACAAAAAAGGCAGAGTGACACAGTGATGTACAGTTGGAAGGGAGTGGCCCTGGGAGTCCCCAACATTGACTCCGAACCCCATGAAGCTTCATGGAATCAGGTCAAACATGTGCAAGGAAAGCTCCTGCTGATTACCACCTACCGCCCTCCCTCAACTGGTGAATCAGTACTGCTCCACGTTAAACACTAGGAAGAGGCTCAGAGCAAGGACACGGAATACACTCTAGGTGGGGATATCAATGTTCATCACCAAGAATGTCTCAGTAGCACTGCCACTGACTGAAATAGTCAAGTCCTGAAGAACATATCTGCCAATCTGGACAAGCAGGAAATGTTGAAAGAACCAACAAGAGGAAAAACCTGCTTGATCTCGTGCTTACCAGTCCACATGTTGCAGATGCATCTGTCCACGGCAGTATTGGTAAGAGTGACTACCACACAGTTCTTATGGAGACAAAGTCCCAAATCTCAGTGAGGACGCCCTCTATCATGTTGTGGGGTGCTACCACAGTGCTAAGTCGGATGGATTCAGAACAGATCTAGCAGCTCAAAACTGGGCATCCATGAGACACTGCCAGTCATTGGCAACAGCAGAATTCTACCTAACCACAATCTGTAATATCATAGTCCAGTACATCCCCCACTCTACCACTACCATCAAACTAGGGGATCAACCCTGGTTCAATGAGGAGTGCAGGAGAGCATGCCAGGAGCAGGACCCAACTTACTTAAAAATGAGGTGCCAACTTGTGGAAACTACAACACAGGACTACTGTTGTGGACAGGAGGGAGTCAAACTGAGCTTCTTTATCCTCTCAATGTCTGTCCATTAACAGAAGTGTCTTTGAATTATTTTTAAAGTAGGCTGTGGCGTGTTATCCCAAACCCTTAGTTTGTGTGATCCAATTTCATAGGTAACACGCAGCAAACTATCTTTAAGATTAGTTTATTCACATTCAAACCCAGGAGGTGGGGGATGCTGAATGTTCGCAACCTCACACACACAATCATATACAATAAGGGGGGATAGAACAGAGGGAGTTATTACAACAATGGATGACAACCATAAGCTAACCACAGAAATAAATATTAGTTCACATGGTCAAAGTCCAGAGGGAGTTTCTTTAGTAATGGAGTTCAGTTCAGACAAGCCCTTAATTGGAAACAGGAATGTAAAAGTCCTTTTGCAGCAAATGATGATGATGCACAGGAGGATTTCTGTGCTTAGACTGCTTGGTAGACTTTGATCAGACACAGGCTTCAAGGAATTGAGACACGGTGACTAACTGTTCAGCTGGGAGCCCTGCTATGGATCTGTTCAATTAGTTAGTAATTCAGCAGATGGAGGGTTTCTCTGTTCGCAAAGGAATATCAAGATTTCAAAATGGTCACTCGAGCCATGTGACCTTTCTCCACAATGATTTCAAAAGGGATGTTTATCTTCTGTCTGGGACTGGCTTCGGTTTCAGGACTGATAATATCCCAGCCATTAGCTTTTGAAAGAATTATCCATATTGAGGATTTTGTGTTGGGAAGCCATTGTCTGGACAGACTCTCTGACTCAGCTAGAGGGGTAAGCTTGTAAAGATGCAAATTACATCCTTTGGTCCTCAATGCTCCCCCTTTGAAATAGACCTTGGCAGTTCCAAGTATGGGATGGGTCTGTTAGCACCTTGGAAAGAATAGTGAGTTTTGATCCCTGTAAATCCCCGGTTTCAGGATTATAATGTCCTTACAATTGAGTGTGAGATTCCACAATAATGAGAGGAGGATTATTTTGTCCTTGTAACCCCTATCGGAAGCTTCCAGAACAAAGAACAAATCCTCTGGTCATGTGACTTGTACCAGCCATCTTGTTGGGTTCAACAGAAAGTCTGTTTTAAAAATAGATAAAGTCTGATGTACACAGTTTGGATTTCCTTCATGTCTTATTGACATAACACTACATAGACACTAAGTGGTGGAAACAGCACGCGATAGACAGCTCAAGCTGATCCCAAAACAAATGGATCCGATCAATGCTCTTCACTCCTGCCATAATCATAAATGGTGGCGGATAATTAAATAACTGGCTAGAAGTGGTAACAGCACAAACATCCCTGTCCTTAATGATGGGGCAGCCCAGCACTTGAGTGCAAAAGACAAGGTTGAAGCATTTGCAACCATCTTCAGCCAGAGTGGATGATTCTTCTCAACCTCCATCTAAGGTCCCCTAGCATCACATACGCTAGTCTTCAGCCAATTCATACAACAAGAAATTACTGAAAGCACTGGATACAACAAAGACCCTGACAACACGCATTGTGGTAATAAAGACTTGTGCTCTAGAACTAGCTGAACATTTAGCCAAGCTGTTCCAGTTCAGCTACAACACGGGCACCTGCCTGGCAATGTGAAAAATTGCCTAGGTATGTCTTGTCCACAAAAAGCAGGACAAATCCAATCTGGCCAATCATTAACCTATTAGTTTGCTCAAATATCAGTAAAGTGATGGAAGGTGTCATTGACAGTGCTATCAAGTGCACTTATTCAGCAATAATTGGCTCACAAAAGTTCAATTTGAGTTCCGCCAGGACCACTTGGCTTCAGACAGGATTACACCTTTAGTCCAAACCTGGACAAAAGAACTGAATTCAAGAGGTGAGGAGACAGTGACTGCCCTTGACAAGACAACATTTGACTGAGTGTGGCATCAAGGAACTCAAGCAAAAATTGAAGTCATTATGAATCAAGGAAAACCTTTCACTGGTTGGAGACATACCTAATACAAAGGAAGATGGTTGTGATTGTTGGAGGCCAAAAATCACAGCCCAAGGGCATCACTGCAGAAGTTCCTCAGGGTAGTGTCCGAGACACAACCATTTCCAGCTGCTTTATTAATGGCTTTCCCTCCCCAGCTTCATGATTGCACAGTGTTCAGTATTGTTCACAACTCCTCAGATACTGAAGCTGTCCATGCAGCAAGACCTAGACAATATTCAGGATTGTGCTGACAATTAGCAAGTAACATTTGCGCCACACAGTTGCCAGGCAATGATCATCACCAACAAGGGAGAATCTAACCATCTCCCCTTGACATTCAACTGCATTACCATCAATGAATCCCCATCATCAACATCCTGGGGGTTACCATTGATCAGAAACTTAAATGAGCCAGCTATATAAATACTGTGATTACACGAGCAAATCAGAGGCTGGGAATTCCACAGTGAGTAACTCATCTCCTGACTCCCCAAAGTCTGTCCACCGTCTGAAAGGCACAGGTCATGAGTGTAATGGAATACACTCCACTTGACTGGATAATTGCAAATTCAACAGCAGTTAAGAAGTTTGATACTATCCAGGACAAAGCGTCTTGCTTATTTGGCACCCTATCCACACCACCTTAAACATTCATAGGAACAGGAGTAGGCCATTCAGCCTGTCAATTAGATCATAGCTGATCATCTACCTCAACATCACTTTCCAGCGCTATCTCCAATTCCCTTGATATCTGGAGACCATTAGTCTTCAGAAATCTATCAATTTCTTTCTTGAACATGCTCAATGATTGAGCTTCCACAAACTTCTGGGGTGGAGAATTCCAAAGATTCACCACACTCTGGGTGAAGAATTTCCTCCTGATCTCAGTCTTAATTGGCCTGTTTCTTATTCTGAGATTATGTCACCTGATTCTAGACTCAGGGGAAACATCCTATCTACATCCACCCTATTGAACCCTGTAAGAACTTTGTAAGTTTTAACAAGATCACCTCTCATTCTTCGAAACTCTAGAAAATACAGGCCCAGTTTCCTCAATCTTTCCTCATGAGACAATCTCCCCATCCCAGGGGTCTGGTGAACCTCCATTGCACTCCCTCAATGGCAAGTATATCCTTCCTTAGATAAGGAGACCAAAACTGCACACAATACCCCAGGTGCAGTCTCACTAAGGCTCTATACAATTGCAGCAAGATACCTTTACTTCTGTAGTCAAATCTCCTTGCAATTAAGATTTGCCTTCCTATTGATTGTTGCACCTGTATGTTAGCTTTTAGTGGCTCATGAACAAGGACATTCAGGTCCCTTTGGACACCCTCTCACCATTTCAGAAATATTCTCTTTTTCCTTTTTTTCTACCAAGGTGAATAACTTCACACTTAGGCCAGAATCTTCGGCTCAGAGATCGGGGGCGGGCCCCGCTCTCCGACCTGTAATATGATGCACAGTGACATCAGGCATGCGTCCCGATGTCACCACGTGTCATTCAGATCCTCAGCTCACCAGGCACACAGCGGAGTCGGCTGCGCGCCCACCGAACTATCAATGGCCTATTAAGGCCATTTAAATTCCAATTAAAAGAACTAACTGAGCTACCCATCCAACCTTAAGGTTGGGGGGCAGGCAAAAAGCCCAGGCGGCCTTTGCATTTATCATGAAACCTCATCAACAGGCGGGATGAGGTTTCGTGAAGGTTTTTATACTTTAATAAAATTTTTAAATTAAATTCATAGACATGTCCCAGCTCATGTGACACTGTCACATGAGGGGACGTGTCTTAAATATTTTTTCCCCTTTATTTACATTTTTAAAAATCAAACTAATCTCCCTGAGGCAGCTCTGTACCTCAAGGAGATTTCTGCACTCTTTCGCACGCATGCACAAAAGAGCGCAGGCCCCGACTCAGCCTCCTCCGCCCGCCCGCACAGGGAGCACTCAGGTCTTCTGGGTGCGCGTGACACTGGGCGGGCCTTAATTGGCTGCGCGCCCACTCCCGCCCAACCCCTCCCGGACGGGGAGAAAATTCTCCCCAGAGTATATTGTATCTGCCATGTTCTTGCTTATTCACTTAGCCTGTCCAAGTCTGCATGAAACATCCTCGCATCCTCCTCACAACTCGCATCCCCACCTCTTAAGAAGAGTCTTATGGACTCGAAACATTAACTCTGTTTTTCTCTCCACAGATGCTGTTAGACCTGCTGAGCTTTTCCAGCATTTTCTGTTTTTGTTTCACATCCCCACCTAGCTTTGTGTCATCAGCAAATTTGGAAATATTACAATTGGTCCCCACATCCAAATCAGTTGTATAGATTGTGAATAGCATAGCCCTTGATGCACTGATCTTTGCGGTACCTCACTAGTAACAACCTGCCATCTGGGAGTGACCTGTTTATTCCTACTTTCTGCTTTCTGTCTGTTAAACAATTCTCATTCCATTCTAGTATTAACATCCCTAATCCCATGTGCTCTAATTTTACTTACTAACCTCCTGTATGGGACCTTATCAAAAGCCTTCTGAAAATCTAAATACACCACATCCACTGATTCTCCTTTATCTATGCTGCAAGCAACATCCTCAAAAAAACTCCAACAGGTTTGTCAAGCATGATTTCCCTTACATAAATCTATGTTGAGTCTGCCCAATTTTACCACTACTTTCTAATTGTCTATTTATCACAGCTTTTATACTAGATTCTAACATTTTCCCTACTACTGATGTCAAACTAACAGTTCTGTACTTCCCCATTCTCTCTCTCCTTCCCTTCTTAAATAATGGAGTTACATTTGCTACTTTCCAGTCTGCAGGAACCTTTCCAGAATCTATAGAATTTTGAAAGATAACCGCTACTGCATCCATTACCTCAATAGCCACTTCCTTCAGCACTCTGGGATGTAACTCACCTAGTCCATTCATTCCCTCCATACCTGGTGCACAGTGATAGCAGTATGTGCCATCGAAAAGATGCACTACTGCAACCCGCCAACAGCATGTTCCAAACCCAGAACCTCCAAAAACTGGGAAGAACTAGGGCAGCAGATGCATGGGAATACCATCACCTGCAACTTCCCTTGCACACCACACATCATCCCGACTTGGAACTATATTGCTGTTCCTTCGCTGTTGCTGGGTCAAAATCATGGAACTCACTTCCTAACCTGCACCACATGGACTGCAATGGTTCAAGAGCCTGCTCCATCATTCAATAAGATCGTGGCTGTTCTGCTTGTGGTCTTAACTCCACTTTCCTACTTGCCCTCATAATCCTTGACTCACTTGTAGATCAAAAATCTGATTAACTCAGTCTTGAATATATCAATGAACCAGCCTTTAACATTCTCTGGGATAGAGAATTCCAAAGAATAATGACCGTCTTAAATGGAAAACCTCTTAATTTGAAACAATGCCCCTACTTCCAGATTCCCAACGAGGGAAAACATCTTAGCATCTATCCTGTCAAGGCCATCAAAATCGCACCTTGAGGGGCTCAGCACAGGTTGTGTCACCTGCATGTGTGGAGAGGCAGCATCTGGGAACTCTGACAGATAATCACAGATTTCACGCTGCTGCTTTAGTATCTACCACTTCGAGGATGACACCGAGGCTTGGAATATACAAGCCTGTTATCAAATCTCTGATGGGGTCTTGCCTCATGCACATCTGTGACATGTTTCTCTGCTGGTGCCACCCATTCTAAACATCCGCCAATGTCCACCAATGCGAGAGCATCTGCACTGGTGGAGGGTGTGCTTGAGTGATGTGACGCTGTCTCCTCAGATGGTAGCTCCTCCTCTGCGGTCTCTTGTGATTCAGATGCTGTCAGCGGTGCCTAATACGCGACTGGGTCTGTAGGAGAGATAAGAGTGCTGTTAACAACTTCCACCACTGATCTCCCCTGCCTGTCCAAAGTCTGGAACCTCCTATGGTCATCAAGGGCCACAGAGGCACCAGTACATATATTCATCAGAATGTTTGGTGCCTGCAACCATCACTTTTCCTACTCTCTATGGGCTCCACACCTGCTTTGCCCTCTTTGGCAGGCTGACCTACTGCAACCCAATCTCCATCATTTTATTCCTCCAACTGCATGATTACAGCAAGGGCACACTACCTCCCATTCATCTACGCTCATTAGCATTATGCAGTGTCCCACCCACCTCATGGCCCAGCTGTGCTCAACAAACTATGCCATTATAAACGACTATTATCACATCACTTGGAGGCCAGCTACAGAATGGCCACTCACCTTCATCACTGCAGCAAGCACCTCTGCCTGATCTGACCCTCTGACATGAGGCAACTCTGTGGCTCACTGTGCATGGTGATTATTTGGTCATTTTCTTTGTGTGGGTTGGTCACCTTGCCTCACATCTCATGGGCATTATACAAGACATGCTGGGCTGCCACTTGCCTTCATGTTTGCCACTCACTTTTCCAGGACCACCCGATCATTGAATTGCTTCCAGCACTGCATCCATGTTCATGCAACCTCTCCATGGCGGCTGACCACTTTGGCCACCTACAGCCATGTCTTCTTATCCAGGCTTATCGCCCATCCACTGGCATAAACTTCTCTCCGTTCCCTCGCTGCCTGGAACAGCACCTCCAGGGTAAGTAGCATGGAGGCCAGCTCAGCTGAGTGCGACTTTGACAGAGTAATGACCTCCAGAATTTGAACAAAGAGTGGTCTGAGAGAGGGAGCAGGACACAGTGAGACCTGATAGCTGAAGTCCAGGGGCATCAATTAGGTAAGCAGATAGCTGATTGGTTGGTGAGTTTTAATGTTTCTTTTTTTCTCTGAACTGGGGCAGTAGTTTAAACTATGACCAGGGAGATACAAGTACTGTATTAAATTTATAGCTTAATTCATTGAGCTACTTATATTTTTTTTATTCATTCATGGGATGTGGGCATCGCTGGCTAGGCCAGCATTGCCCATCCCTAATTGCCCTTATTCAAAGGGCAGTTAAGAGTCAACCACATTGCTGTGGGTCTGGAGTTACATGCAGGCCAGATAAGGACAGCAGATTTCCTTCTCTAAAGGACATTAGTGAACTACAAATATGTAACTACAAATAATCGCTGAGTGATATTTCTAAACTTGAAACCCTAATTAGTTAAACAAATTACAATAAACATGGTAGGGCAGGTGCTATGTTGCAGCTGTAGCATGAGTGACCCACAGAAACCAGATCTGCAGCTCCAGAAACTTTGGAGCAGAGTTGATGAGCTGGAGTCCAAGCTTCAAACATTGCGATGCACCTGGGAGGGAGAAATTCACCTAGACACTTTGTTCTGGGAGACAGTCACACCCTCAGATTTGGTCCATGTATGAGGACAGGAGGGTGGGACTGCATGTGAGACAGGTATGGGAGTCCAGAAGGCAGCATTGGAGGAGTCTCAGCCCTTGCACTTGTCGAACATGTACGAGGTTCTTGAAACCTATGTGGTACAAGGGATGCTACAAGTTCAGAGAGTAAAAAGAACTGTAGAAGTAGTAGGGGACAGTATATTTAGGGATAGATACCATCCCCTGCAGCCAAGAGCATAAGTCCTGTCAGACCTGCTGAGTTTTTCCAGATATTTTTGTTTTTGTTTTTTTTTTCAGATTTCCAGCATCTGCAGTATTTTGCTTTTATCATAATTCCTGAAGGCTGTGTTACCTGTCAGATGCCAGGGTTAAGGACATCTCCTTGAAGCTGTAGAGGAACTTGGCGAGGGAGGAGAGGAATCCAGTTGTCATGGTCCATGTGGGTATCAACGGCATAGGTAGAACTAAGAAAGAGGTTCTGCTAAGCGAATATAAGCAGCTAAAAGGCAGAACCACAATGGTAATATTCTCTGAATTACCTGAGGCATAGGCAAATTGGCATAGGGTAAATAAGTTCTGAGATTTGAATGTGTGGCTCAATGATTGGTGTGGAAGAAATGGGTTGCGATTCATGGGACACTGGCACCTGTACTGGGGAATGATGCTGTTTTGATGGGCTTCATTTGAACCAAGCTGAAACCAGTATCCTGGAGTATTGTATATTGTATAACTAGAGGTGTAGAGAGGGCTTTAAACTAAATGGTGAGTGAGGGCAGGGTTCACATAAGGGGAGATTTAGAAAGTTAATTAGAAAAGATAAGACAATAGTGCAGATTAGTGATGCAGGTAGTGAAAAACAGCTCATGACAAGAAGGGACCATGCATACAAGCATAAGAGTGCATCAGCAAATAGGGTCAGAGTAGGAAAAAATAATAAAAATATGTAAAAATACAGAATTAGAGGCTCTCTATCTGAATACATGCAGTAGTCGAAACAAGATGTTTGAATTGATAGCACTGAAATAAATAGTATGATATGATAGACATTGCAGAGACATGGTTATAATGCTGGGAACTGAATATTCAAAGATATTTGACATTTCGGAAAGGTAAGAAGAAATGAGACAGGGTAGTCCTGTTAAGAAGGATCAGGTCAGCACAATATTGGGAAGTAATCTTGACGAGGAAGATCAAGATGTAGAATCAGTTTGGGTGGAGATTAGAAATAGCAAGGAAAGAAGTCCCTAGTGGGAATAGTTTATAGGTCCCTTAACAGCAGCTACACTGTAGGACAGAGCATAAATCATTAATTAACGAAAGTTTGTAAAAACGTTAATGCAATAATCGTGGGCTATTTTAATCTTTGTATAGATTGGACGAATCAAATTGGCAAAGGTAGCCCTGAGGATGAATTCATAGAATGTATTTGGGACAGTTTCTTAGAACAATAGGCTCTGAAACCAACCCGGGAACAGGCTACTTTAGACCTGATAATGTATAAACAGTATCATAGTTAGGGATCCTCTAGGTAAGGGTGATCATAACATAATAGAATTTCACCTTCAGATTGAGAGTGAGAAACTTAGGGCTGGATTTTACAAAGCTCCATGGTCCCCACACCCCCAGACCATACCTCCCCACCTGCAGCTGGCTAAAATCTCTGAGGTCAGCCTGTCCACCATCGAGATGGCTGGCCAGCAGCAATTTAACACTGAAAGCAGAGTTAATTGCTTTAAGGTGAGACATACACCTCATCTCAGGAAGAAGTCCTGCTTTAGAAAGCTGGAAACCAACTGAATGGCAGGAAGCTCTGTAGTCCCAGCAGCACCACCCAGGACCGGTGGTCCTTGCTGAGACGACAGGCAGTCCCACCACACTGGGGAGGCCAGGTAAGTCTGGGGTCATGGGTCTCGGTGAGGGGTGTGGGGGGCTGTGTTCCAGAGGCTGGGGGGGTGGGGAGGGAGGGTGAAAGGGGATGATCTCGGGTGGGGGAAGTCTTCTGATGGGCCCAAGAAGCAACAAATCAGGACCCCACTTGCCCAGCTAAAGCTGCCAGGCTTCCCACACAGATTGGGCCTCCCCCCTGTTTTGATGGGCCGGACTTTATGGGATATCATATTCCCCACCATCCCCCACCCCAACTAAAAAGTCATTCAGGAGACTGCCCACCAACCAGCCGGCTGCCCTGCAGCTGTTCAATGCTAGGAGCAGTGTTAATTGACTAAGGGCGAGACTTACGTCCCCATCTGGGGATAAAGTCCTGCCTTGGAGAGCTGCCAGTCAATCAGATTGTCTCTAGTCTGTAGCCCCAGCAGCGCCAGGTTCCAGTGGTGGCCACTGCTGGGACTACAGGCAGAGCTAGAGGGAGAGGAGGTTGTGGAGGCTGGACTTCGGGGTTAAGTCCAGGATATCAGTGGTAAAATACCAGAGGGGTCAGGATGAGGCTCTTAAGTGGTCACTAATTGGCTATTTAAGACCCTCACTAGGCCTAAGGGTGGGTTGGCCGCCTGACACCTCCATTTCCCCTGCCCCCTTCCCCCCACTGTAGAATTTCAGACAGGCTGGGGCAGCGGGAGGGCCACCCACTAGATTTTCGGTGCCACCCTGCCTTCAAACCCTATGGCAGGAGAGGTTAAAATCCAGCCCTTTAATCTGCACCTAGTGTCTTAAACTTAAATAAAGGCAATTCCAGGAGTATAAAGACAGAGTTGGCTACAGTGGACTGGGAAAATTAAGTTAAAAGGTAAGACAGTAGCTAAGCAGTAGCAGATATTTAAGGAGACTATTTCATAATTCTCAACAAAGATATACTCCATTGAGAAAGAGAGACTCTACCAGAAGGACATGCCATCCATGGCTAACTAAGGATGTTAAGGATGATGTCAAATTTGTAAAAAAAAAGGCATCCAATGCTGTGAAGATTAATGGTAGAGATTGGGAAAATTTTAGAAACCAGCAGGGGATGACTAAAAAAAAAACATAAGAAATGGGAAAACAGTAAACTCGCAAAAATATGGGGCTGGGTTTTACGGCCCCCTGCCAGTGTGTCTGGTGGGCTCATAAAGTGCAGTGCGTGGTCCTTCCACCACCACCCCCTACCCCACCCCTGACCATATGGTGGGGGTTGGGGAGGGTGGTGGGGGACAGGGGCAGGGAGATGTCAGACAGCCCGCCTGCCCTTCGGCATATTGAGGCCCTTAAGTGGCCAATTAATGGTCACTGAAGTGCCTCATCCTGCCCCCGTCAGTATTTTACCCACAGCAGGGAGAGGCCTGCATCTTTTGAAAAGCCTGGTAGCCTTTACTACGTGAGCAGGTGCCGGGCAAGGTCGGTGTGTGACCACCTTTGAGCGTCCCCTGTGCCCATCAGAGGCACCCCCACTCCCACCACAAGATTATGCCCACCCCCCTTTAACCCTCCACCCAGGCTTCCCAAGGCCTGTCCCCCACCTCTGCACTCACCCTTGCTGAGGTCTGCCAGCAGGCCCGATGAAACCCTAGATTTAACCCCGAAGTCCAGCCTCCACAACCTCCTCTCCCTCTAGCTCTGCCTGTAGTCCCAGCAGTGGCCACCACTGGAACCTGGTGCTGCTGGGGCTACAGACTAGAGACAATCTGATTGACTGGCAGCTCTCCAAGGTAGGACTTTATTCCCAGATGGGGACGTAAGTCTCACCTTTAGTCAATTAACGCTGCTCCTAGTGTTGAACAGCTGCAGGGCAGCTGGCTGTTTGATGGGCAGTCCCCTGAATGACTTTTTAGTTGGGGTGGGGGATGGCGGGGAATATGATATCCCATAAAATCCAGCCCATAAAAACAGACAGAACTTCTACAAGTGTATAAAAAGGAAGAGTGTAGATAAAGTAAACGTGGGTGCCTTAGAGGATGAGGCCGGGAAATTAATAATGGGAAACAAGGAAATAGAACCAAAAAAAAATCTAAGGAAAGTAGATCAGGGGGAAAAAAGCAGTGACAAACTTAAAATAATCACTATCACCAGAGAAGTAGTACTGTGAAAACTAATGGGGCTAAAGGTTGACATGTCCCCTAGACCTGATGGCCTGCATCCTAGGATCTTAAAAGAAGTAGAGATGTGGATACTTTGGTTGTAATCTTCCAAAATCTCCTAGATTCTGGAAAGGTCTCAGCAGATTGAAAAACAATAAATGTACTACCCATATTCAAGAAAGGAGGGAAACAGAAAGCAGGAAACTATAGGCCAGTTTGCCTAACATCTGTTGCATGGAAAATGCTTGAATCCATTATTAAGGAAGTATTAACAGGACATGTAGAAAATCAAAATACAACCAGTCAGAGTCGGCATGGTTTTATGAAAGGGAAATAGTGTTTGAAAAATGATTTAATGTTGCAGGGTGGATAAAGTGCAGGGTGGATAAAGAGGTAACAGTAGACGTAGTGTAATTGGATGCCCAAAAAATCATTCAGTGAAGGTGTCACATAAATGGTGCTGCATAAGATAAGAGTTTGTGATGTTAGGGGTAATGTATTAGCATGGATAGAGGATTGGCTAACTAAGAGGAAACAGAGAGTTGGAATAAATATGCCATTTTCATATTGGTAAACTGTAACTAGTAGAGCGCCACAGAGATCAGTGCAGCTTGTATCAAGAGACAGAGTGTATTGTATCCAAAATTGCTGACGATATACAGATAGGTAGGAATGCAAGTTGCATGGAGATAACCAAGAGACTGCAAAGGAATAGGTTAAGTAATTGGGCAGAAATCTGGCAGATGGAGTATAATGACAATACCTCCAAGATATCTACCAGCAGCTCAGAAAAAATGTAAATTGAATTGTTGATCTGAATGTTTCAGAGAAGATTGATACATGGTACAAAACTTCAGTGCAGCCTTAACTCAAGAACTGGATTGGTTCCCCTTCCCCTAGAAGCTGTCATACAAATTGTGTTGTACATTGTGAATTTACAGCCTAGGATGGAAAAGTGTAATTAATAAATAAGAAACTCCAAAAGCAAAAGAAAAAGTGTGACAGCAACATCCTGAGAGAAATCATTTCTAGAAACACTTAAGTCACAGGATTGGGTCTCTATAAAGGCCCTTTTATGGTAAAAGTCTTTTATGTTGTTTCCCTAGGATTTCAATGGATTTTTTTGCCCAAGTTACAATGGATGATTGGGACTCCTCACCCCGAGAGAAATTTTAGTCCCACAGTGTGACCCCTTTCTGCTAGATTTTAAACAGGATGGTGCAGGTTGGGGTGAACCTAGGATGGAGTAGAGATTTGCAAAACCTTTCTTTAAGCAATCTCTTAGTGGCAAATGGGGATTTCATTCTCCGACTTTGCAAGATTAATAAAACTGGCAATAGTGAGTCAACACCCTGTTTTACACCACTTTCAGTTTTTAGTTTCTTACACTTATTTTGATAAGGCCCAAGATTCTCAAGCCTTTGGTACATCAGGCAGCATGTTATCAGAATTGTATCATGCTTGAGGGCATAATGAAAATTTAGGCTGCCATTTATATGCTGGTTTAAATTAAAAAGAGAATTTTCAGAAGTGTACAGTATTTAATTTTGTGGTATTAAACCTTAAAATTTGGCACCCCAACCCCACACCATTCACCCACCCTAACCCAACCACCCCCACCCCACCCTTGCCACCCCGCCCTGCAACATCCACAGCTTCCCCAACTCCCCCACACCTTCAATCTCCCCCACCCCTCTAACCTCCCATCACCCCCCAAACCTCCCCCTTCTCTCTCCCCCCGCTCCCCCCCCAACATCAAATTAGCTCTAAAATAATTAGACATTTCACTTGCCATGGTTCACCCAAGAATACTTTCTGTTGCTGTGCTGCGCTGCTGACCTTTGGGCAGCTTCGTGCTTTTCAGCCGTGTCAGGCTTTTCAAAGAAAAATTTGGAATCACGAAGCTGCCCAAAGGTCAAAAGCAGCAGCGCACAGCGACTCAGTGGAACTAATTGAAAGACCGGCTTTAAACCCAACTTTTCAGGTCTGAACTCACCCGAAGAATAACGAGAACTCCGTTTAAAACATCGAACCCGGGCCCCCCCAAGCCATGGGGCCCCAGTGTTCTGCACCACCTCTCCCAGCTCCTTTTGGTGAGAGCACACTAGGAGTACTGTGTACAGTTTTGGTCGGCTTTATAATGAGGGATATAATTGCAATTGGAAGCAGTTCAAGGAAGGTTCACTGGCCTGATTCCTGGGATGAAGGGGTTGTCTAATGAGGAAAAGTTGAACAGGTTAGACCAATACTCATTGAAGTTTAGAAGAATGAGAGGTGATCTTATTGAAACATACAAGATTCTGAGAGGGCTTGACAGGGTAGATGCTGAGAGGATGTTTCCCTTCACGGGATAATCTAGAACTAGGGGGGATGGTTTCAAAATAAGGGGTCTCCTGTTTAAGATGGAGATGAGGAGGAATTTCTTCTATCAGAGGGTTATTATTCTTTGGAATTCTCTTCCCCAGAGAGCAGTGGAGGCTGGGTTATTGAATATGTTCAAGGCTGAATTGACAGATGTTTGATCTGCAATGGAGTCAAGGGTTATGGGGAGACAAGCAGGAAAGTGGAGTTCAGACAACAATCCAATCAGCTACAATCTTATTGAGTGGCAAAGCAGGCTTGAAGGGCCCAATGGTCTGTCCTGCTCCAATTTCTTATGATCTTATGAGGCATCATTGATACATTGAACCAACCTTCCTCTCACTGCAACCATTCCTCCATGGGCTCACTCCTGCTGCACCTATTCCTCTGCTTTCTATGTGGGCAGCCTGCATGAAGACTACAGACTGGCCTTTAAGCAGAGTGACGTCAAACTAACTCCCTGCCAGCAGTAGCTCACCCAACCCCCTCCCTGCCACCCATTAGTGATGGCTCACCTTGGCTGCATATCAAAAGAACACCAAGTCTGCCTGTGTGGATATGCAACCCACAAATTACCCTGGTTGTAAGATGTCAACCTGTTTGGCAAAACCCAAGTCTCAGAGTCTAAACTTTTAAAATTGTTATTTGCAATAAGAATTTTTGCTCGCATTGTGACTTCTTAGAAATAAAAGGAAAGATCCTAGTAGCTAAAATTAAAAATAGAAAATTATGAAGTTGCTTTAAAAGAAAAGAAAAGTTTGAGGCTTTGAACTTAGACCTTTTCCAAAAACTCCAATACATTATTATCTGTGTATATGAAGGCCTAGATGTTCCATGATCTGGGCTGTCTGGCTGAAATCTGCCAAACCAGCCCAAGGGAGCACAGAATTTTAAGACAAGTGCATCAAGCATAAATCAAGTTTCTGCTATTTTTAACACTCTCCCATAAAACTGGCCAGGCCCACCAGGCCGAAATAAACAACATGGTAAGTTTCCACCAGTTATAACTATTGAAGAAGGCTCTTTAAATTTACCTTGTTTTTTAGTTGCACAGGCACTGGTAACCATTTTAAAATAGTTTTTAAACATTAAAGAGATTTACTTTATTAAGAAACTGATTAGTGCACACCGATAGGTAATAGGTTCAATCTAGTTTTTTAAAGTCATTTTCAGTGATTTAGAATCAGGTTACTCATAGGCAGTTGCTTAGATGTTTTGATTAAAAATGCTCCTTTTTTATGATAAACCCATTTTCAGCTGTATTAACAAAATTGCACCAGGTTACCATTCTTGCAGGGAGAAAAAAAAGAACATTCGAGCTCTGTTGCACTACTCAATTGCGCTGATTCATGGAAGGTTTCAAGATTATGATTATTTAAATGAGTTTAGATGGAAACTTGAACTATAACTTCACTTTGGAAAAACAGCAGAACTTCCCCTTTTCTGACTCGTGAAGGGAGGAATCCAAGGCTTCCTCTGGTATGAAATAGAGGTCCCAATAATGCAGTCCTGATACAGTGCCAACAGAACTGCAATGTACAATACACAAGTAGCATAGGGAGTTGGTGTCAATCAATTTTATCAGATAATGAATACAGGTAACAGTGTCATTTGAGACCTCGGGAGGTCTCATCAACACCCTCTGTTACCTCAACAAAAATTCAAGCAAGTTGGTTAAATACAAGTTGCCTTTAACAAATCCATGCTGGCTTTCCTTAATTAATCCACATTTGTCCAAGTGACTGCTAGTGTTGCCCCAAATTATCATTTCTAAAAGTTTTACCACCTCATAGCTTGAACTGACTGATATGTAGCCACTGGGCTTACCCTTACACCCTTTTTTGAACAATGATGTAACATTTGCAATCTGCCAGTCCTTTGGCACTACCTCTATATCTAAGGAGGAATGGAAGATTATGGTCAATGTCTCTGCAATTTCCACCAGTACCCCCTCAGAATCCTCAGATGCATTTCATCTGGTCCTAGTGACTTATCAACTTTAAGTACAGTCAGCTGATACTATATCTCCTCTTTGGTGAACAATTGTTTTTCAGACTGGTAGAAGGTGTATAATGGGATTCCAAAGGGATCAGTGCTAGAGCCCCCCTGATATATATTAATGGCCTAGACTTTGGTTTACAGGGCACAATTTCAAAATTTGCAGATGATGCAAGAAGTATGGTGAATTGTGAGGAGGATATTGATAAACTTCAAGGGGACATAGACAGGCTGGGGAATGGCAAGACAAGTGGCAGATAAGATTTAATGCACAGACATGTGAAATGATTCCGTTTGGCAGGAAGAACGAGGAGAGGCAATATAGAATAAAGGATACAATTCTAAACGGGGTGCAGGAACAGAAGGACCTGGGAGTATATGTTCACAAATCGTTGAAGGTCACAGGACAGGTTGAGTAAGGTGTTAGCAAAGCATTTGGGATCCTGGGTTTCATGAATAGAGGTATAGAGTAAAAAGGAAGGAAGTTATGGTAAACCTATATGTCGGTCTCAGCTTGAATATTGTGTCCAATTATGGACATCACACTTTAAGAAGGATGTGAAGACATTAAAGAGAGTGCAGAAAAGGTTCATAAGAATGATCCCAATGATGAGAAACTTCAGTTACACGGATAGATCTGAGAAACTGGGCTTTCTCTCATTGAGAAGAGAAGGTTGAGAAGAGATTTGATAGAGGTATTAAAAATCATAGGCATCTGGACAGAACACATAGGAGGAAACTGTTCCTGTTGGCAGAAGGATCAAGACCCAGAGGACAGTCATATATTGGTGAGAGAAAAAGTTGCTTCATAAGGAAAAACTCTTTTGTACAGCAAATCTTTATGACCCGACATGCACTGCCTGAGAGTGTGGTGGAGGCAGATTCAATCGAGGCCTTCAAAAGAGAATAGGGAAAAAGTGGAAAGTGAGACTAGTCGAGCTTTTGTTGCAGAGAGCTGGCATGGACAAAACAGGCCAAATGATCTCTTTCTGTGCAGTAATCATTCTATGGTTCTATGATATGAAGCTGATGGGACACTCCAATAATGAGAACTGTTGGAAAAATCTGAGTGGAGGTGGCAGAGTGAGTCAATGCAGTTTCCAACATTCATGGACAAGGAAGCAGATGGGAACTTAATTTGAACCCAGGTGAGCTATCCACAATTCGCTTGACTCCATGAATTTGGTACATACATTAGAAATAGTCACTTGATAGTACAGAACTTGAATATCACTGAAAAGATAGGCATGTTGCTGAAGCTTTTTGTCTTGAACTCATCAGGACAAATGCAAGAATCCCAAATTTCACACAATCACACCAATTTATACTCTGGAGAAGAGGCTGTTGATTGTTTGGCAAGTTGACCATGATTGGACAAGGTGTTGCCATGGAGAAAGCAACAGGAAAGTACAGGCTCTCCAAGCTCCTGGGTGATTTAACTCACCTTTTCAGGACAGAGCCCTGTGATGAATCACTGCAGTTAAAACAAATCTACATTATAATACTGCATCTAATAATGACATTTGAAGTCGTCAAAAAGTGTCATGAATTCTCCAACAAGGTGGTTTTCTTTTACAGTTTCCAAAACCCACACCAACACAAGAATGGGGGTGGGGGGTGCTAGGAAATTCAATTTTCTATAGGGCTTACGATGTCGACCCCAACCTCAGAAGAGGTGCATGTGGGGTCGTGACCCAAGTCCTTCCCAACCTATTAAAAGGCCAAACAAAAATAGCACATGGTTGGAAAGACACTACAAATTTGAAATTAGTGCAAAAAATTTGTAAATTTTTATCATTCCCGCCCCCATTCCCACCTTTATCATCAGACAAAAATCCAACCCGGTGAGTGCAGGAGAGCTGAAGTTTGCTGTCTGCAGGTCAGCATAGTCCATAACTATAACCTTAAAGGGCCTGCCCCAAACCATAATTAAGCACGAATGTTTCATGGAGTCATTCAAATGTGTGCCAAGTACCATGTGAAGTCAGGATCAACTATGGTGAAGTCATTGATGACTATAGAGTATCACAACTGTATCTGTGCAGTGATGCTTAACAACTTCACCAAGCTGCAGACCAAAGCAGAGGTCAGGCAGTGACAGAACATACAAACTTAAGAGTACAACAGCAGATAAGGTCAGAGTGTGGAAGGACAGTAAAAAGAATTAAAGGCTCTATATCTGAATGCATGCAGCATTCATAACAAAACAGATGAATTGATAGCATAATTAGAAATAAATAAGTATGATCTGATAGCCATTACAGAGATGTGGTTGCAAGGTAACAAATACTGGGACCTGAATATTCAAAGTTATTTGATATTTCAGAAGAACAAGAAGAAAGGAAAAGGTGCTGGGGTAGCTCTGTTATTAAATGTTGGGATTAATACAGTAGTGAGAGATGACCTTGATTCAGAAGAGCAAGATGTAGAATCAGTTTGGGTGAATATATGATATAGCAAAGGAAAGAAGTCACTGGTGGTAGTAGTTTATAGCTCCCTAACAGTAACTATACTGTAGGACGGATCTGGCAGCTGGTGTATAATGTGGGAAATATGAAATTGTCCATTTTGGCAGGAAGAATAAAAGAGAAGCACATTGTCTAAATGGTGAGAGATTGTAGGGCTCTGAGATTCAGAGGGATCTGGGTGTCCTAGTGCATGAATCACAAAAGACTAGTATGCAAGTACAGCAAATAATTAGAAAAACTAATAGAATGATAGCATTTATTGTGAGAGGAATTGAATACAAAAGTAGGGAGGTTATGCTTCAGTTGTACAGGACACTAATGAGTCCACATTTGGAGTACTGTGTACAGTATTGGTCATCTTATTTAAGGAAGGATGTAAGTGCGTTGGAAGCAGTTCAGAGAAGGTTTACCAGACTATAACTGGAATGGGTGGATTGTCTTATGAGGTAAGGTTGGACAGACCAGGCTTGCATCCACTGGAGTTTAGAAGAGGTGACTTGATCGAAACATATAACATCCTGAGGGGTCTTGACAGGGTAGATGTGGAGAGGATGTTTCCTCTTGTGGGAGAATCTAGAACTAGGGGTCACTGTTTAAAAATAAGGGATCGCCCATTTAAAACAGAGATGAGGCAAATTTTTTTCACTCAGAGGGTCATGAGTCTTTGGAACTCTCTTCCTGAAAAGATGGTGGAAGCAGGGTCTTTGAATATTTTTAAAGCAAAGGTGGATAGATTCTTGGTAAGCAAGGTTAACGACAGTAGATGGGATGCAAATTTGAGGTTACAATCAGATCAGCCATGATCTTATTCAATGGCGCAGCAGGCTTGAGGGACTGAATGGCCCACTTCTGCTCCTTGTTCGTATATAGGACAGGGTATATGAAGAAATAATGGGGGCTCCTAAGAAAGGCTTGCAATAATTGTGGGCGATCTTAATCTTCATATGGATTAGACAAATCAAATTGGCAAAGGTAGCTTGGAGGATGAGTTCATAGGGTGTACTTGGGACAATTTCTTAGAGCAACACATTCTAGAGTCAACCAGGGAGCAGACTATTTTGGACCTGGTAATGTGTAATGGGACAAAATTAATTAATGACTTCATGATAAAGGAACGTCTAGACAACAGTGATCATAACATGATAGAATTTCACATTCCTCCGGAAGTCCCCAGCATCATAGATGCCAGTCTTCAGCCAATTCAATTCATTCCAGGTGATATCAAGAAACAGCTGAAGGCACTGGATACTGCAAAGGTTATGGGTCCTGACAACATTCCAGCAATAGTACTGAAGACTTGTGCTCTAGAACTTGCTGCGTCCCCAAGCCAAGCTGTTCCAGTACAGCTACAACACTGGCATCTACCCGACTATGTGAAAACTGCCCAGGTATGTCCTGTAGACAAAAACCAGGACAAATCTAACCCAGCCTATTACCGCCCCATCAGTCTACTCTCGATCATCAGTAAAATGATGGAAGGAGTCATCAACAGTGCTATCAAGCAGCACTTGCTTAGCAATAACCTGCTCACTGATGCCCAGTTTGGGTTCTGCCAGGGTTACTCAGCCCCTGACCTCATTACAGCCTTGGTTCAAACATTGACAAAAGCTGAACTCCCCAGGTGAGGTAAGAGTGACTGCCCTTGACATCAAAACTACATTTGACAAATGTAGCATCGAGGAGCCCTAGCAAAACTGGAGTCAATAGGAATCAGGGGGAAAACTCTCTGCTGGCTGGTGTCATACCTAGCACAAAGGAAGGTGGTTGTGGTTGTTGGAGGTCAGTCATCTCAGCTCCAGGACATCACTGCAGGAGTTCCTCAGGTTAGTGTCCTAGGCCCAACCGTCTTCAGCTGCTTCATCAATGACCTTCCTTCCATCATAAGGTCAGAAGTGGGGATATTCGCTGATGATTGCACAATGTTCAGCACCATTTGCAACTCCTCAGATACTGCAGCAGTCCATCTCCAAATGCAGCAAGACCAGGACAAAGTCCACTCTTGGGCTGACAAGCGGCAAGTAACATTCACGCCACACAAATGCCAGGTGATGACCATCGCCCCTTGACGTTCAATGGCATTACCATCACTGAATCCCCCATTGTCAACATCCTGGGGGTTACCATTGACCAGAAACTGAACTGAACTAGCCATATAAATACTGTGGCTACAAGAGGAGGTCAGAGGCTAAGAATCCTTTGACGAATAACTCACCTCCTGACTCCCGAAAGTGTGTCCACCATCTACAAGGCATAAGTCAGGAGTGTGATGGAATACTCCTTCCTTGCCTGGATGAGTACAGCTTCCACTCAAGAAGCTTGACACTGTCCAGGACAAAGCAGCCTGCTTGATTGGCACCCCATCCACAAACATTCATGCCTCCCACCACCGACGCAAAGCAGCAGCAGTATGTACCATCTACAAGATGCACTGCAGGGATTTACCAAGGCTCCTTGGACAGCATCTTCCAACCCACAACCATTACCATCTAGAAGGACAAGGGCAGCAGATAGATGGGAACACCATGACCTAGAAGTTCCCCTCCAAGTCACTCACTATCCTGACTTGGAAATATATCACTGTTGCTTCACTGCCACCGTGTCAAAATCCTGGAACTCCCTTCCTAACAGCCCTGTGGGTGTACCTACACCACATGGACTGTAGCAGTTCAAGAAGGCTGCTCACCACCGCCTTCTCAAGGGCAACTAGGGATGGGCAATAAATGCTGGCCCAGCCAGTGAAGCCCACATTCCACACTCATTGCTGCCTAATTTTTTTTTCCCGCTGAGGGAGTGCCCTTTGGCAGATGAATGGCAGGAGTTGGCATAGATGATACCACCATCTTTTATATCAGTACTATATCCATTCCACAAAACTACTCCATTCAAATGAGTTGCTATATACCAGATATCATGCAGAACCGTTGCAGCATAGATAGGGCAGTAGCGTCTGCAGGACAATCTCCAGTTTCAGTAGCAGAGTTAATGGATCATCTGTAGTCTGGTGGGCAGATACTGACACCCAACAGTCACCACGCTTCCTTTCCTGCAGGAGAATCATTTGGTACATAAAGGAGAAGGCTCGAGGACACAGCTCACAATATTCGGGAGAATTAAATAGATTATTTTTCAACTGAGAGTTTGCTCAAGCTGGAAAGGAATAAATAGCAGCAGATTTGCACATATGACAGTTGGAGCAGGCTAGAAGGAATTATGAAACTCTGTCACTATAATGGGCAGTATCTTATTTGAATTGAACTGCTCACACCAGGGAGCCAACAGTGGGTTGGGAATAAAAACAGAAAGTGCTGGAAAAACTCAGGCAGTCTGGCAGCATCTGTGGAGAGAGAAAGAGAGTTAACGTTTCAGAGCTAAAGAAGAGTCATATGGACTCGAAACTTTAAATCTGTTTCTCTCTCCACAGATGCTGCCAGACCGGCTGAGTTTTTCCAGCATTTTCTGTTTTTATTTCAGATTTCCAGCATCTACAGTATTTTGCTTTTATTTTAGCAGCTTGGGAAACCCATTGTTTCAGCAGTGGGTTTTACCTCGGATCCCTAACACAGCCTCAGCACGAACACTCCGCTTCTGGGTTTCCTGTCCAATCATAGAGTATGGGTGTGTCGATGACCTGTACCAATGGAAGGTTCCCTATTTAAAGGGATTCTGACTGGTTGCATCCAACATACTTTCTGAAGGTTGCAGGAAGAAGGATAGCAGAAAGACGTAGAAAGACTGCTTCCCCCTACCACCTCCAGGTGTCTTGGCTCTTCCCTGAAGGTAATGCTCGAGGCGGTAATGGCCATAAGACAAGTCCTTGTTCCTGTGGTCAGGAGGAAGAGGTCAGCCACCCAAACCAAGCAAGCATGAAAGGGGGTATCAGAAATAGTGAGCAGCAAGAGTGTGCTCCCTCACCGCTGGTAACCTAATGAGGGTAGGAAAGGTGAGTGGTATTGCACTATCTGGCATTAACCACCACACTTTGACTTCCCGAGCACTTCTCAGATCAATACACCTTGCATTTCCACTCATTCTCCAGTCTCCTGGCACTTCCTCATATCCCCAACTGAATAGCCAATACTCACACTCATCCTCATCTTGAAACTTGCACCCATGCCCAACAGTCACCCCTCCACAAATGTTATCATTCTATCCTCTTCAAAAAACCCACTCTTTCACTCATAACTCTGCTTTCTCTTATTGTAGGAGAAAATAGTTGTCATGATCCCCAGCTGAGGTTACCCCTGGACAAGGCAGGGTAATCCAGCTTGATGGATCCTAATTTTTATTTTGTTTATATAGATACGTGGAAAGTGGCTACTGAACAGAGTCACAAAAGTCAGCTGATGAACTTATAACAAAAAAATTTATTCACAAGAAACTATACTATATTACAATACTCCTTCACCCACAACTATACCTTTACAGATATATACAGATTTGCAAGGATAACACAAGTTGCAAAACTATCTCATACTTTAGTGCTCACAGTAAGTACACAGTCCATGCAAGCCAATAGGCACCCTGTGGTCAGACACACCACACTTCGAAACCAAGTGACAGGTGTCACCTCAACCAGATGCTATGGATCTCTCCTCAACTACCCCCACACGCTTGTCACACTGTGAGCCAACCAGCCTCACTGCACTCCGTCCTTCACATGAGGGTTTCCAATCTCCAATCTCCAAGAACTCGCTTGGGAATCTTCTCCCAAACCAACATTTTCTCTCACATGCCTTCTGCAAGGGTTCACCTCCAGGGTTTTGAACTCTCCTTCTAATGTTCCTCTTCCCTAGGT
Organism: Cetorhinus maximus; assembly: GCF_964194155.1. Classification (NCBI taxonomy): domain Eukaryota; kingdom Metazoa; phylum Chordata; class Chondrichthyes; order Lamniformes; family Cetorhinidae; genus Cetorhinus; species Cetorhinus maximus. The sequence continues at coordinate 92,356,179 of NC_135885.1, forward strand.
CACCACATGCATTCAAGCCGTTTTCCATGCACTGTCTCTTGACAACTCAGTTGTCAACAGTACACCACTGTTTCACATGCCCGTAGCAAAGAGTTACAAACCTTCAGTTGTCTCTTTGGACCTTCTTGCCTCTTGCAAGCTGTTCTCACTTTAAATTTGCTTTATGCAGCTTTTGTTCCTTTAAATCTGAAGCTTGGAGCCTTTCCCTCTGCCCCTCACTTTTAACTTCACTTAACAGGACCTTTTCCAGGTTCCTGTCCTTCCTTTGACTAGAAGATCTGCTTGGGACTTTCCCTTCTTCCACTCCTCTGGATTTTTGGGGCTTTCCTTAGCTTGGGACTGGCTATCTGTCCCCTTTGCTCCAGTCTCTCCTGGCAGCAACTTTCAGAACCAACTGAATTCCATGGCTTCCAAAACCATAACTGCTGTTTCTCTTCTTTTGTGTGTGTGTGTCCGTGGGAGGGACCTGCCTCTCTGGCCCCTGTTGCTAGGCAACTGTTCAATTCTTCTACCTTTGTTTGTTTAACTTAGCTGGAACCATCATAAAAAACCTCATTAGAAATGCAAGCACCTTTTTAAAGTGAAACCAAAACTCCATTTGACCTTTCCTAACACAAAGACATAGAAATACAAATCAATCTTAAACTTTAAAGCTAAAACTCATTCCTAACACCAACAAATACCAATATAACTTACTTATAATATCTCTACTTCCTAGCAGCAGTGTAGAGCTTCAGGAAGAGACAGAGAATGGTGGTGGGCCTGGAGTGATAGACACATTGACAGCTATGGAGGAACAGGGGCTTAAGATCACCAGGGTATCACAGTCCATAGGAATAGACATGGAGGGATTGGGTCTCCCACACAGCTGGTGACAGCATTAAGTATCACATTGCCACTTGGCATTTAACAGCAGCACAGGTCAAATCGATGTCACCACTAATTGAATTGCCATGATATGCATAATGTAGCATTTGAACCCTTTACCCATGTAAGCACTAACTCATGTCCTTTGATCTCCCAAAGGTCTTTCAAGGGTGATAGAGGAATTCTTAGAGGAGGGTGAGAACTCTGAGGATGCATCATCACATCACATCACTCACACACTGCACCAGTGCAGATACACACACCTCGATGGATACTTCAGTAGTGATAAATTGTTACATAGTGAGGCAGGCATCACAATGAGCAGAAGCAGGTGCTGGGGACTGGGACAGCAGAGGACAGACCCTGTCATAGGCTGCAGGTCACTCCAAGTTCTGCTCAGCTAGATGTAGTAGCTGATCCTGGGGGCTTTCATTGATAAGGAACTTGTGGAACAGCAACAGGAAATGTGTGTGTGTACCTGTCACAGTTTTCAGAGGCAGTGTACACCCTTGGAGAGAGATTGGAGGATCCCACCTCTAGCAAATGCTATGATATCTCATGCATTTGCACCAACCTCCATCTCCATCTGTGTGAAGAATCAGATGTGATAGGCCACCTAATGCATTCTGGCCCACACCAATGGCCCGTACTAGGTCTGCCTGCCATTTTACACAGGTTGGAACAAAGCCTTGCCTTGGTGTTTCAATGCCTCACTGAGTTGCAGCAAAGTGTTCTGCAAATCTTGGCTGGCAGAGAGGTGTAGCTATGCCATGAGAGAGAAGAT